>NC_041384.1:619783553-619812659 GCF_002162155.2 Triticum dicoccoides | reverse complement strand
AATAAGCACACAATGCAAAGAAAACAGAATTTGTCAAAAATAGAACAGTTTGTAGTAATCTGGAAACTTCTTATACTTCTGTAACTCCAAAATTCTGAAAAATTAGGACAACGTAGGCAATTTGTATATAAATCTTGTGTAATAAATTCAGAATTTTATCACGCTTCTACGATTTATGAAAATTATTTTACTGGGCGCAGAAGTTTCTGTTTTTCAACAAGATCAAATCAACTATCACCAAACATGATCCCAAAGGCTTTGCTTGGCACAAACACTAATTAAAACATAAAAATCAATCATAACAGTAGCATAATTGTGCAAACACTCAAGAATAGAAAGAAAAAGGCAAAAATAAAATTTATTCATTGGGTTGCCTCCCAACAAGCGCTATCGTTTTATGCCACAAGCTAGGCATAATGCATAGATTCAAGTATTGTCATCTTTCTTCTTATTTTCCATAGATGTGTTCTTATCAGGAAGTTTTGCAAAAATAACTTGAAACACGTTATCCATAGAAATTTTATCATTATCAAGTTGCCCATCTATGTATCTCCTTTGATTTCCGACCATAATCCAAGAATATTGTTGATTAACATAATTAAAAACTTGTTGGATTATATCTAAAACGGGGGTTTATTTTTTAAGGTTCTCATAAAAAATTTGATTATTTCCAAGCAAACGTCTCAACATATAATCACTATCTCATTTATCACCGGTTTTTCACAGCTCATACCATAAAAATAAAAAAAATCCCTAGCTTCCCGTACTATGTAGTCAAACTCATTCATAAGAATAAGGGTAGCTAACTTTTTAGCTTTGGGGTCCTTTATAATGGGCAGCTCATAAAAACAATCTCTGCAAGGTAGGGTGGGTATGAATAAATCTACTTTCAAGTTTCAGAACTAGCACTGAAATAGCTTTCGCATAAGATTTAGTTCTTTTAAGTATAGGAGCATCATCAAGAGTCAAATTTCCAACACAAATGAAAAATTCATGGATATGTTCTTTTCCAATAACATTCCCTTGCCCCAAAAAAAGTTTTAGCATCCAGATTGCTAGATCATCCAATTTTAGGAGTTAGGCCATCATCTGTTTCTGCCATACCAAAATCACTCATAGTAACAAGTTCAAACAAATAAGAGATCTGGTGATAAAAAGGGGAACGAAAAAGAGGTGAATAAAATGGCAATTTTTTGTGAAGTGGGGGAGATGAAAACGAGAGGCAAATGGCAAACAATGTACATTGCAACGAGATGAGATTTGTGATTAGGAACCTGATAGATGTCGATGATATCTCCCCAGCAACAGCGCCAGAAATTCCTTTTGATGTCACTTGAAACTGCGTCGGTATTTCCCCAAAGAGGAAGGGATGATGCAGTACAGCTACAGAAGGTATTTCCCTTAGTTATGAAACCAAGGTATCAATCCAGTAGGAGAACCAAGCAATGCTACAAAACGGTACCTGCACACAGAGAACAAATACTTGCAACCCGACGCGTATGAGGGGTTGTCAATCCCTACTGGGTAGCGGCGCCAGAAATTGTCAACTTGACGGTATGAATATTTGTGATATATTGGATAAATAGCTCTCGGTAAAACGTGAAAAAAAATATTCAAATAAAAAGTGCAACAAGGTATTTTTGGTTTTTTGGAAATATAGATCTGAAAATAAAAGCGAATAAAAATAGATCCCAAAGCAAATAATAGATTGGAAAGCAAATATGATGAAGAATAGACCCGGAGGGGCGTAGATTTCACTAGTGGCTTCTCTCAAGAAATAGCACACGGTGGGTAAACAAATTACTGTTGGGCAATTGATAGAAGATCGAATAATTATGATGATATCCAAGGCAATGATCAATAAATAGGCATGATGTCTACTACACAACCTTCTTCTTGTAGACGTTGTTGGGCCTCCAAGTGCATAGGTTTGTAGGACAGTAGCAAATTTCCCTCAAGTGGATAACCTAAGGTTTATCAATCCATAGGAGGTGTAGGATGAAGATGGTCTCTCTCAAGCAACCCTGCAACCAAATAACAAAGAGTCTCTTGTGTCCCCAACACACCCAATACAATGGTAAATTGTATAGGTGCACTAGTTCGGCGAAGAGATAGTGATACAAGTGGTATATGGATGATAGATAAAGGTTTTTGTAATCTGAAATAATAAAAACAGTAAGGTAACTAATGATAAAAGTGAGCACAAATGGTATTGCAATGCTAGGAAACAAGGCCTAAGGTTCATACTTTCACTAGTGCAAGTTCTCTCAATAATAATAACATAATTGGATCACATAACTATCCCTCAACATGCAACAAAGAGTCACTCCAAAGTCACTAATAGCGGAGAACAAACGAAGAGATAATGGTAGGGTACGAAACCACCTCAAAGTTATTCTTTCCAATCAATCTGTTGGGCTATTCCTATAAATGTCACAAACGGCCCTAGAGTTCATACTAAAATAACACCTTAAGACACAAATCAACCAAAACCCTAATGTCACCTAGATACTCCAATGTCACCTCAAGTATCCACGGGTATGATTATACGATATGCATCACACAATCTCAGATTCATCTATTCAACCAATACATAGAACCTCAAAGAGTGCCCCAAAGTTTCTACCGGAGAATCACGACGAAAACGTGTGCCAACCCCTATGCATAGGTTCATGGGCGGAACCCGCAAGTTGATCACCAAAACATACATCAAGTGAATCACGTGATATCCCATTGTCACCACAGATATGCACGGCAAGACATACATCAAGTGTTCTCAAATCTTTAAAGACTCAATCCAATAAGATAACTTCAAAGGGAAAACTCAATCCATTACAAGAGAGTAGACGGGGAAGAAAACATCATAGGATCCAACTATAATAGCAAAGCTCGCGATACATCAAGATCATGCCACCTCAAGAACACGAGAGAGAGAGAGAGAGAGAGAGATCAAACACATAGCTACTGGTACATACCCTCCGCCCTGAGGGAGAACTACTCCCTCCTCGTCATGGAGAGCACCGGGATGATGAAGATGACCACCGGAGAGGGATTTCCCCCTCCGGCAGGGTGCCGGAACGGGTCTAGATTGGTTTTCGGTGGCTACGGAGGCTTCTGGCAGCGGAACTCCTGATCTATTGTGCTCTCCGATAGTTTTAGGGTATATGGATATATATAGGCAGAAGAAATACGTCAGGGGAGCCACGAGGGGCCCATGAGGGTGGAGGGCGTGCCCAAGGGGGTGGGCGCGCCCCCTGCCTTGTGGCTCCCTCGTTTCTTTCCTGACGTGCACTCCAAGTCTATCGGGTAGCTTTTGTTCCAAAAATAAATTCCGTGAAGTTTCAGGTCAATTGGACTCCGTTTGATTTTCCTTTTCTGCGATACTCTAAAACAAGGAAAAAACAGAAACTGGCACTGGGCTCTGGGTTAATAGGTTAGTCCCAAAAATAGTATAAAAGTGCATAATAAAGCCCATAAACATCCTAAATAGATAATATAATAGCATGGAACAATCAAAAATTATAGATACGTTGGAGATGTATTAGCATCCCCAAGTTTAATTCCTGCTCGTCCTCGAGTAGGTAAATGATAAAAACAGAATTTTTGATGTGGAATGCTACCTAACATATTTATCCGTGTAATTTTCTTTATTGTGGCAAGAATGTTCAGATCCATAATATTCAAGAAAAAAGTTTTAATATTGACATAAAAATAATAATACTTCAAGCATACTAACCAAGCAATCATGTCTTCTCAAAATATCATGGCCAAAGAAAGATATCCCTACAAAATCATATAGTCTAGCTATGCTCCATCTTCACCACACAACGTATTTAAATCATGCACAACCCTGATGACAAGCCAAGCAATTGTTTCATACTTTTGATGTTCTCAAACTTTTTCAATCTTCACGCAATACATGAGTGTGAGCCATGGACATAGCACTATAGGTGGAATAGAATGGTGGTTGTGGAGAAGACAAAAAGGGAGAAGATGGTCTCACATCAACTAGGCGTATCAATGGGCTATGGAGATGCCCATTAATAGATATCAATGTGAGTGAGTAGGGATTGCCATGCAACGGATGCACTAGAGCTATAAGTGTATGAAAGCTCAACAAAAGAAACTAGTGGGTGTGCATCCAACTCGCTTGCTCACGAAGACCTAGGGCATTTTGAGGAAGCCCATCATTGGAATATACAAGCCAAGTTCTATAATGAAAGATTCCCACTAGTATATGAAAGTGACAACATAGGAGACTCTCTATCATGAAGATCATGGTGCTACTTTGAAGCACAAGTGTGGTAAAAGGATAGTAGCATTGCCCCTTCTCTCTTTTTCTCTCATTTTTTATATTTTGGCCTTTCTCTTTTTTATGGCCTCTTTTTTTTCTTTTTTTATTTGGGCTTCTTTGGCCTCTTTTATTTATTTATTTTCGGTCGGAGTCTCATCCCGACTTGTGGGGGAATCATAGTCTCCATCATCCTTTCCTCGTTGGGACAATGCTCTAATAATGATGATCATCACACTTTTATTTACTTACAACTCAAGAATTACAACTCGATACTTAGAACAAGATATGACTCTATATTAATGCCTCCCGCGGTGTACCGGGATGTGCAATGACTCATGAGTGACATGTATAAAAGAATTATGAATGGTGGCTTTGCCACAAATACGATGTCAACTACATGATCATGCAAAGCAATATGACAATGATGGAGTGTGTCATAATAAACCGAACGGTGGAAAGTTGCATGGCAATATATCTCGGAATGTCTATGCAAATGCCATGATAGGTAGGTATGGTGGCTGTTTTGAGGAAGGTATATGGTGGGTGTATGATACCGACGAAAGGTGCGCGGTATTAGAGAGGCTAGCAATGGTGGAAGGGTGAGAGTGCGTATAATCCATGGACTCAACATTAGTCATAAAGAACTCACATACTTATTGCAAAAATCTATTAGTTATTGAAACAAAGTACTACGTGCATGCTCCTAGGGGGATAGATTGGTAGTAAAAGACCATCGCTCGTCCCCGACCGCCACTCATAAGGAAGACAATCAATAAATAAATCATGCTCCGACTTCATCACATAACGATTCACCATATGTGCATGCTACGGGAATCACAAACTTTAACACAAGTATCTCTCAAATTCACAACTACTCACTAGCATGACTAATATTACCATCCTCATATCTCAAAACAATCATCAAGTATCAAACTTCTCATAGTATTCAATGCACTCTATATGAAAGTTTTTATTATATTCCTCTTGGATGCCCATCATATTAGGACTAATTTCATAACCAAAGCAAACTACCATGCTGTTATAAAGACTCTCAAAATAATATAAGTGAAGCATGAGAGATCAATTATTTCTACAAAATAAAACCACCACCGTGCTCTAAAAAGATATAAGTAAAGCACTAGAGCAACAACAAACTACTCTGAAAGATATAAGTGAAGAGCAATGAGTAGTCGAATAATTATGCAACTATGTGAAGACTCTCTAACATTTAAGAATTTCAGATCTTGGTATTTTATTCAAACATCAAGCAAAACAAAAGTAAATAAAATGACGCTCCAATCAAAACACATATAATGTGGCGAATAAAAATATAGCTCCAAGTAAAGTTACCGATGAACGAAGACGAAAGAGGGGATGCCTTCCGGGGCATCCCCAAGCTTAGGTTCTTGGTTGTCCTTTAATATTACCTTGGGGTGCCTTGGGAATCCCCAAGCTTAGGCTCTTGCCACTCCTTATTCCATAGTCCATCGAATCTTTACCCAAAACTTGAAAACTTCACAACACAAAACTTAACAGAAAACTCGTGAGCTCCGTTAGCGAAAGAAAAGAAAACACCACTTCAAGGTACTGTAATGAACTCATTATTTATTTATATTGGTGTTAAACCTACTGTATTCCAACTACTCTATGGTTTATAAACTATTTTACTAGCCATAGATTCATTAAAATAAGCAAACAACACACGAAAAACAGAATCTGTCAAAAACAGAACAGTCTGTAGTAATCTGGAACTAACACAAACTTCTGGAACCCCAAAAATTCTAAAATAAATTTCTGGACCTGAGGAATTTATCTATTAATCATCTTCAAAAATAATTAACTAAATATAACTCTCCAATAAAAAAATGGCAGCAATTCTCGTGGGCGCTAAAGTATCTGTTTTTTACAGCATGATCGCAAAGACTTTCCCCAAGTCTTACCAAAGGTTCTACTTGGCACAAACACTAATTAAAAGCATAAAACCACATATAAACAGAGGATATATGAATTATTTATTACTAAACAGGATCAAAAAGCAAGGAATAAAAATAAAGTTGGGTTGCCTCACAACAAGCGCTATCGTTTAACGCCCCTAGCTAGGCATGATGATTTCAATGATGCTCACATAAAAGATAAGAATTGTAACATAAAGAGTGCATCATGAAGAATATGACTAGCACATTTAAGTCTAACACACTTCCTATGCATAGGGATTTTGTGAGCAAACAACTTATGGAAACAAGAATCAACTTGCATAGGAAGGTAAAACAAGCATAACTTCAAAACTTTAAGCACATAGAGAGGAAACTTAATATTATTGCAATTCCTACAAGAACATGTTCCTCCCTCATAATAATTTTCAGTAGCATCATGAATGAATTCAACAATATAACCAGCACCTAAAGCATTATTTTCATGATCTACAAGCATAGAAAATTTACTACTCTCCACATAAGCAAAATTCTTCTCATGAATAATAGTGGGAGCAAACTCATCAAAATAATTATCATGTGAGGCATAATCCAATTGAAAACTAAAATCATGATGACAAGTTTCATGGATATCATTATTCTTTATAGCATACAAGTCATCACAATAATCATCATAGATAGCAACTTTGTTCTCATAATCAATTGGAACCTCTTCCAAAATAGTGGAATCATTACTAAATAAAGTCATGACCTCTCCAAATCCACTTTCATCAATATAATCATCATAAGTAGGAGGCATGATTTCATCATAATAAATTTTCTCATCAAAACTTGGGGGACAAAAAATATCATCTTCGTCAAACATAGCTTCCCCAAGCTTGTGGCTTTGCATATCATTAGCATCATGGATATTCAAGGAATTCATACTAACAACATTGCAATCATGCTCATCATTCAAAGATTTAGTGCCAAACATTTTAATGCATTCTTCTTCTAACACTTTGGCACAATTTTCCTTCCCATCATACTCACGAAAGATATTAAAAAGATGAAGTGTATGAGGTAAACTCAATTCCATATTTTTTGTAGTTTTCTTTTATAAACTAAACTAGTGCTAAAACAAGAAACAAAAAGATTCGATTGCAAGATCTAAAGATATACCTTCAAGCGCTTACCTCCCCGGCAACGGTGCCATAAAAGAGCTTGATGTCTACTACACAACCTTCATCTTGTAGACGTTGTTGGGCCTCCAAGTGCAGAGGTTTGTAGGGCAGTAGCAAATTTCCCTCAAGTGGATGACCTAAGGTTTATCAATCCGTAGGAGGCGTAGGATGAAGATGGTCTCTCTCAAGCAACCCCACAACCAAATAAAAAAGAGTCTCTTGTGTCCCCAACACACCCAATACAATGGTAAATTGTATAGGTGCACTAGTTCGGTGAAGAGATAGTGATACAAGTGGTATATGGATGATAGATAAAGGTTTTTGTAATCTGAAAATATAAAAACAGCAAGGTAACTAATGATAGAAGTGAGCACAAATGGTATTGCAATGCTAGGAAACAAGGCCTAGGGTTCATACTTTCACTAGTGCAAGTTCTCTCAACAATAATAACATAATTGGATCACATAACTATCCCTCAACATGCAACAAAGAGTCACTCCAAAGTCACTAATAGCGGAGAACAAACGAAGAGATAATGGTAGGGTACGAAACCACCTCAAAGTTATTCTTTCCAATCAATCCGTTGGGTTATTCCTATAAATGTCACAAACAGCCCTAGAGTTCATACTAGAATA
The DNA here is from genome assembly GCF_002162155.2 of Triticum dicoccoides. Lineage (NCBI taxonomy): Eukaryota > Viridiplantae > Streptophyta > Magnoliopsida > Poales > Poaceae > Triticum > Triticum dicoccoides. The sequence continues at coordinate 619,804,636 of NC_041384.1, read as the reverse complement.
ACACCTTAAGACACAAATCAACCAAAACCCTAATGTCACCTAGATACTCCAATGTCACCTCAAGTATCCGCGGGTATGATTACACGATATGCATCACACAATCTCAGATTCATCTATTCAACCAACACATAGAACCTCAAAGAGTGCCCCCAAGTTTCTACCGGAGAATCGCGACAAAAACGTGTGCCAACCCCTATGCATAGGTTCATGGGTGGAACCCGCAAGTTGATCACCAAAACATACATCAAGTGAATCACATGATATCCCATTGTCACCACAGATACGCATGGCAAGACATACATCAAGTGTTCTCAAATCTTTAAAGACTCAATCCGATAAGATAACTTCAAAGGGAAAACTCAATCCATTACAAGAGAGTAGAGGGGGAAGAAAACATCATAGGATCCAACTATAATAGCAAAGCTCACGACACATCAAGATCGTGCCACCTCAAGAACACGAGAGAGAGAGAGAGAGAGAGAGAGAGAGAGATCAAACACATTGCTACTGGTACATACCCTCAGCCCCGAGGGAGAACTACTCCCTCCTCGTTATGGAGAGCACCGGGATGATGAAGATGACCACCAGAGAGGGATTTCCCCCTCCGGCAGGGTGCCGGAACGGGTCTAGATTGGTTTTCAGTGGCTACGGAGGTTTCTGGCGGCGGAACTCCCGATCTATTGTGCTCTCCGATAGTTTTAGGGTATATGGATATATATATATAGGCAGAAGAAATACGTGAGGGGAGCCACGAGGGGCCCACGAGGGTGGAGGACGCCCCCCTGCCTTGTGGCTCCCTCGTTTCTTTCCTGTCGTGCACTCCAAGTCTATCGGGTAGCTTTCGTTCCAAAAATAAGTTTCGTGAAGTTTCAGGTCAATTGGACTCTGTTTGATTTTCCTTTTCTGCGATACTCTAAAACAAGGAAAAAAACGGAAACTGGCACTGGGCTCTGGGTTAATAGGTTAGTCCCAAAAATAATATAAAAGTGCATAATAAAGCCCATAAACATCCAAAACAGATAATATAATAGCATGGAACAATCAAAAATTATAGATACATTGGAGACGTATCAAGGCATCACGTCCAAGATTAGTAGACCGACTCCTGCCTGCATCTACTACTATTACTCCACACATCGACTGATATCCATCATGCATCTAGTGTATTAAGTTCATGGAGAAATGGAGTAATGCAATAAGAATGATGACATGATGTAGACGAGATCTATTCATGTAGGAATAGCCCCCATCTTGTTATCCTTAATGAAAGTGCTAGTGATCGACTAGAGGGGGGTGAATAGGCGATTTTTATGAAAGTCTTCAAAACATGGAAGTTTCGAAGACAAACAATAGAAATAAACCTATTACCATGCAGCGGAAGGTAGACTACACTAAGCAAGCCATAGTCAAGTATTCAATGAGATGAAAGCACAAAGACTAATAGCAGCTAGGCAGTATAGATCAGGACGGAAGATAGTATGAAGCCAATCAGAATGAGCAGTCACACAGTGAAGACAAATAGATAATGCAAACAGGCAATGACTTCACAAGAACCAATCTGCAAATAAAGAGATGGGTAGGATAGAACCAGTGGCTCGTTGAAGACAATGATTTGTTGGACCAGTTCCAGATGCTGTGACAACTGTACGTCTGGTTAGGGAGGCTGAGATTCAACTCAAAAGACCGCGTCTTCACCTTATTCCCCTTGAGCTAAGGACACCCAGTCCTCGCCCAATCACTCTAGTAAGTCTACAAGGTAGATTTCCTAACCTTCACAGACTTCGTTCATCGGCGATCCACAATGACTCTTGGATGCTCAGAACGCGACGCCTAACCGGCTGGAGGATTCACACTCCTCAAGTGTAGTAAGTCTTTAGATCACACAGACAGGAAGATTTCAGTGATGCCTAACACTCTTTGGCTCTGGGTGTTTAGGTCTTTGTCCTCGCAAGGAATTCTCTCTCAAAGGCTTCAAGGTAGGTTGCTCTCAAACGACAAAAGCCATATACTAACTCTGAGCAGCCAACCAATTTATGGTGTAGGGGTGGGCTATTTATAGCCACTAGGCAACCCGACCTGATTTTTCTGAAATGACCCTGGGTCACTAAGGAACTGACACGTGTTCCAACGGTCAGATTTCAAACACACACGGCAACTTTACTTGAGCTACAAGCAAAGCTGACTTATCCAGCTCTGGATAAGATTCGCTCTCATTGTCTTCGCTCGAACACATAGGATTTTGGTTAAGCATCACTTCAGTCATTCTGACTGGTTCACTTGGACCCCACTTAATAGTACGGTGATTCCTATGACTCAACAAAGAAGAAAATGAAACAACAAAACAACTAAGTCTTCGCGCTCCATAGTCTTCACAAAATGTCTTCTCTTGTCATAGTCTTCACTGTGAATACCTTCACATACCACCTTTGTCTTCAATGTCTTCATACATTTTTAGGGATCATCTCCGGTAGGTAAACCGAATCAATGAGGGACTTCTACCTGTGTTATCCTGCAATTCTCACAAACACATTAGTCCCTCAACCAGGTTTGTCGTCAATACTCCAAAACCAACTAGGGGTGGCACTAGATGCACTTACAATCTCCCCCTTTTTGGTGATTGACGACAAACTGGTTGAAGTTTTCAACGGGGAATAAACTATGTGAAATTGTAAAGGATAGGGTATTGTCTTCATAAGTGGCAATGGCTCCCCCTGAAGATGTGCATATAAGTAATTTGCTTTTGGAATGCAAATGCACATGGCAGGTTGTACTTGTGGAGATCCTCTTCAACTTATGCTGACAATTCATCATGCATGATTTGATATAACGAAGATAATGACATGCATAATGAAAAATGGACGTCTGCAAAATGACCTAAGTGCGGAAGTTATCATCGCACATGCGGAATTTATCATCGCATCACAGAATAGAAAATAAGTAGCAGACGACCATCGAGTTTAAGTGTTACAACTCAAAGAACCAAATGTATCAAAAAGCGAGAGTTGTAAGCACTTGGCAAAAGTAGCAAAAAGTAAAGCAACCACCCATATGGACCCGCTTGAAGACTATCAACTCATATGCTTCTCCCCCTTTTGTCAGTAATGACCAAAAAGGTTTGAAGACATAGAGCTTCTACTCATTCCCATGAGGTGCAGGGGAAGCAGTAGGGTCGTCGTTGAGGTCCGGTGGTGCAGAAGAACTTGGTGCAGTGTCGACACGAGCTGAAGTTGGAGGAGGTGAAGTGGCATCATCTTGGTCATCGATGACTCTGGCATTCACTGTCGCAGTTGAGGACGAATAGTCAGAGTCTTCAAGTGAGGGAGTCCGGCGCAAGTGAGCATTCCTTGGAGGAGTTGAGTCAAACTTGAATCTTTCTGTGAAGCCATTATCTTGCAGATCAGCTTCAGCACTAAGCAATGTCAAACTCTTCCAAGAACTCCAACAGGTTTCATGTGTGACAAAGGCATTCTTGGTGGCAAGATTGCGAATACGATTGACATCCACCAAGAGGCTTTGCATCTGATGCTTAAGCCAGTTATGATGCTTATCCTATTTCTGATGTAGCGTGACGAGAAGCTCTCGGTCATTGAGAACACGAGATTGCTTCTGAGGCCTTTGGGCAATGGTGCTTCCAGTGGCGTCAGTTTGAGCGCGAGGGGCACGTGTGTTACCAGCCAAGGGATAAACACAAGAGACTGCATGAGTTCCTTCAATGGGCTGGGTGAAGCTTTGACGATCAGCATTGTGAAGATAAAGCGGATCCTTAGCAGGCTCTGGGTAAATAGCTTCAACAGACAGATCAACCTCTGGCAAGAATACAAGATGATTGCGCGCAGACGGCTGATAGTTGAAGGCAGAGTGAAGCTTGATAAGACGCATTACCCATGGAGCATAGAACTTCAAACCAAAAATGTCGGAGCCAGATGCAGCCAATTGCCTGATGAAGAAGTCTTGAGCATTGAAGCTGATGCCATTTAAGATATAGAAAACCAAAGTCTTCATTGCTCCTTCAAGCTTCGCTGCAGATGAATGTCCTTTGACAGGCCATAGAGTTTTTCTGATGTTATGGTAAATGGTGCGAGGCAGATACTCTAGGTCTTCAACAAAGAATTCAGATGGGTAGTCAGCGTTGTGAGGCAAAGGCTTCATCATGCTCAACATTTGGCTCATGTTGGGTTCTGGCTTCTGAAAAATGCTCTCCAAAGCATTCTGGTGTTGTTGACAACCTGGTTCATAGTATTCACCAGGAGTGGGCAGGGCTATGAGCTCAATGATATCAAGAGCTTTGGCTTCATGATGGACATTGCCTGTCATCCACTCAAGGACCCAAGTCTTTGGATCCCTGTTGTAGCCTCGAATGTGAAGAGTTGCATAAAACTGTAATAGAAGCTCTTCATTCCGGTGTTCCTTGTCTGTGACAAATTGCAGGAGTCCAGCATCTCTGAAGCAATCCAACGCTTCTTCTAGACAGGGCAGGCCAGCTATAGCTTCAGTGTCGAGACGCATATATGGAAATATGCGCCCTTGATTGTATAAGACGCATGAATAGTAGCTGCGCTGCTGATAGCTCCAGAACCGATCCGATGAAATGTGAGGTTTGGAGTAAGGGTTCTTGGCGCTGTTGAAGAAGGTGTTATGTGCCATGAAGCCATTCACATTGAAGACCCCAGGTGAGGTTGCAGTGCCTGGGAATCTTGGAAGTCTTGGCTTGGGCTTCTGGACTTGAGGCATGTGCTCGACATGATAGTCAAATTGTGTACCCGCAGCAGGTGGAGGAACCAGAATGGGCCATCGGACCATAACAGGCTGACCACGATCAAATGTCAGCTCAACAGTATGAGGTCTTGGAGGGGGTACAGGAGCATTGGCATTGTCGTTGACATGGGATGCAAGTGGCACAATAGCTTCAGGAGGAATGGTTACGTCCGGTGCTGCATTGGCTTCAGGGGCCACATTGGCTTCAAGTGCTGCATTATTGGCTTCGGGCATGACGACATCAGTGTCGTCAGCAGTGTTGTTGGTGGTGGTGACGTTAGCTTCAGACGCCACATTAGCTTCAGCCATGACAACGTCATTGGCTTCAGTGTTGATGGTGGTGGTCGCCTCAGTATTGGTAACCTCCACTTCAGGAGCTGGAGGGTCGGACACGTTCTCCTCGAAAATAGCTTCAGGAATGGTTGGTGGTGTAGCAACTCTTTCTTCATCACATGGTGCTTCTTCTTCATCGGCTGATGTAGCCGGAATATCTTCAGCCGTTTTGGCTTCAGACTCAGAGGCGTTCACAGTTGGAGTGGCTTCTGGAAACACTTGACGTGCAATAGATTGGTGATGCACTTCTCCTTCTGGAACGCTCGGAAGAGTGACTTGGGGCCTTGGTCCTTTGCGAAGCCTGTGTAACACTGGCGATGCCTGTGGAGATGGGAGTTGGCTGGGCCTCAAAGTCATTGTCATCTTGCACTGGTGAGGTGACTTGGGGTTGGGGAGTACTTGGGGTGTCTTGTTGTTGTGGGTGATCAGCCCACGATGCATCCTGAGCAGTTGGTGTCAGAGGACAACCAATGTTGATGAGCTCGTTATGCGTGAGCACAGGCGATGATACCAAATTGTGCTCGATCTGAGGAAGGACTTCATCATCTTCAACATTGTCGTGAGGACCAATGTCTTCAGCTGCGGTGGGATCAACAGCTGGATTGTCTTCAGCTTCCGGAGCCTCTGTGGAAGCAGGCTCATGAACTATCAACTGGCGCTCTCGATGTTCAGACGCAGGACGAGCAACAGAAATTGGCTCGACAAGAAGGGGCTCTGTGGGAGCATCCCGGTCTCTCTTCTTTGTTTTCCTTTTCTTGGTTGGGGGAGCATCATCAGTGGTGGCTTTGGTCTTGCGCTTTCTGGCTTCGGCTTCAGCTGCTCTAGTTTTCTTGAATTCTGAAGCCACTGTGGGGACCTTAGGCTTCGAGCCTATCATACTGGCTGGGAAGACAATGCGAGGTTCTTCCTGCCTTGATGCTTCTGGTTCTGCCACAGCTGGCTTCTTCTTCTTCTTGGCAGCCATTCAGGGGTCGATGCCTGGTCGCCCCAAGGCCTTGCGCTTTTCAGCTTCATTGTAGCCTTGAACACATTTTTCAGCAAGATTTTTCATGCGCTCACGAGAACCTTTTGCTTCTTCTTGTTTCTTGTGGAATGCCTCCTTGAGCTCATGCATCATGACCTTGAAGTTTTGAATGTCTTCAACATTGAGCTTGGCCATGTGCTTCTTGAACTGAGCCTTTTCATAATCGATCTTATGCTTCAGCTCAACAATTTTCTGAGCTAAAGCCAGCTCAGGAGCAATGGCTCCGTGGAAGGCGACGCTGAGGCCAATGGGAAGCTGAAGATCATCAAAGCTGGCATCTAGGCTGTCAAACCACTCATCAATAAACTTTTTTAAGATTTCCACATCAAAGAGAGGAAGATCATTGAAGATTTCTGCCTCTTGCTTGCTCTTGATCAACTGCTCAAGAGCGTCATCGCCAAGATCGTCGTCGCTGGACAGATCAATGGCATCATACTCGTTTCTCAAAACAGCAGCAGGGGTCAGTGCTTGACCAGTGGGTTGCATGGGCTTTTTCGACTTGGCAGACTTGGAGATGCGTGAGAGATCTTCAGACTGCACACTGGCTTCAGGAGGTGCAGTGGCCAGAGGCTTCGCCCGTGAGACCTTTGGTGCAGATGAGGGCTTTGAAGCCTTTGGTACTGAAGAGGGCTTTGAAGCCTTGGGTTTTATTTGCTTCACAGGCTTCGGTGGTGCAGGCGCTTCGTCAGAATCAGTGCCGTCTGCAGGTTGATCCACGTCTGTCCCTTGAACCATTATGTGAGTGATGAGACCTTCTAAGTTGTATAAGAGCCCAACAAGATTGGGTTCAGCTTCTCGTGTGCCGTCGGCACGTGGCGCAGAGGGGCCTGGGTTGAAGTCTAATCCAAAAGACTTCTTGTTTTCCTTGGCCGAGTTCTTTGCAAACTGATAGTTGCGCTTGAAGAGATTATCTTCACGACACCATAACAAAGAGGATGGGTCAGCATTTGCAGGCTGAGGTCCACGAATCATGCAGGGGTAGAAGCCTTGAGCAATAGCTTCGGACTTCGACTTGGGTTGAAGACCTTTGTATATTATATCTCCCCAGGGGCCCTTGATGGCACTCTTCTCAGCATATTCGTCGGTGACGAATCTGTACTTGAACCATTCCTCTGCCCAATGTCTTTGAATCCATTGGTTTCGGTTCTTGCGTTCTCCATAGGTCTCTTCTGGATCTGACTTGTATAGCTCATAGAGATCTGGTGGTAGGTCCTTAGCAGTGTTTCCACGGTGCTGTCTGCCGCCCTTCCTGCCTGATTTTTCTGTTGCCATGAAGTTTAGACTAAAAGGCTTCAACACTGTCAAAGTCTTCCATCTACTGGTCAGACAAGAACTGGCTTCAGGAGAATTTATATGATGTTGTAAGAACTCTGCAAATGAATGCAGACTATGAGAACCAAGTGATTCTCCCACGGACATGTACCTGTGACAGCATTAAAGGTGCGAGGGAAGGGGAAGAGGTCATATGCATTCTCAGAAGATTTTGAAGATAAATCGGTTTAGAAGACATTGACCTCATAGTGCGAAGACATTCACTCATATGTAGAGAGTTGGTTCTAGATTTGTATGAATCCACGAATAAGTACAAGTGAGGAATCTAACTACTCTGTGAAGCATAAGTGAACATTCTGGGCATGCTATGAGATGCAGAATGAGATAGATCCAACTTGTGGGAACAGAAACCACTTGTGGTTGAAAAGGATGAATCTATCGAATCAAAAAGACTGTAAAAAGAGGTTTTATTTACCACACAAGGAACTGCTAGACGGAGTGGGAGAGGAGGCCGAGCAGTTCCATCTTGCGTGCCCTAACTTGGCGACAGAGGACACCTATGGCGACGGCGGAGAAGACGATGTCCGCGACCGGCGTGAGGACGGCATCGGTGAGGTCGCGGCAGCTAAGCGCTTCATCGCCGGCGTCATCGAGGGCTAGCGGTGGCGCTAGGGTTTGTGTGAGGGTGGAAGAAGAGATAATGACTGGGGTGAGGCGTGTATTTATAGAGACAGGGATGGCACAGTGTTATTACGCAGGTGCCCCTAGCGGTTCACATCTGAAGGAGACGTGGTGATCATGCAACACATTGGAGGTTGTTCCACGTTCCCACGCACGCCTGGATTGTCGGGTGGTCGTTCCCACTTCTCCGGGTTTCAGGCAAAAGGGTTGAGCATTTAAAACGAATTTAATATGTGTCTCTGTATCTACTACTGACAAGGACACATCAAAGACATTCGACAGTTTCAATAGAATGCATATGATTTGGATAGATAGACTTGAGACGGGAGCATAGAAAGGTTAGGGTTCGATCACATTCACTTAGTTAAAAAAATTCAACGTGAAGACATAGCTATAAGTGAATGTTGTAGAGGACAGAAACCAAATCAGTACATTGAAGATAAACATGAGGCCATGTTAACATTGAAGATAAACAAAATGCGAAGACTTTGCAAATGTAACGCCATGAGAAAAACACTTCTAATGGAAGAATTTGGTGGTGGCGTTACCCACCATATAGGAAGTATGAGACCCAAACACGGCGCACAATTATCGTGGCGCTCCGAAGTCAAATTCCACGTTAATGTATTCACACTCAGAATGTAAGTCTTCATTGTTTGAAGATATACTTTACTTCATGTGTTGCACATCTAAGTCAATAACATGCATAAGTGTTAGGATGTGTGCCTGATCACAGGACATTTAAGGATTCCAAGATATTTAGCTCACACCGTAACTTGCAAAACCTTTTCTCATCCAAGGGCTTTGTGAAGATATCTGTCAGTTGCTCTTCAGTGTTGACGTGTATGATATCAATATCTTCCTTCATGACATGATCTCTAAGAAAGTGATGAAGAATTTCAATGTGCTTTGTCTTCGAGTGCTAAACTGGGTTGTTAGCAATCTTGATGGCGCTTTCGTTGTCGCAGTAGAGTGGCACTTGCTTCAGATGAATGCCATAGTTTTTGAGTGTTTGCTTCATCCATAGAAGCTGAGCACAGCAAGATCCAGCAGCAATGTATTCAGATTCAACAGTGGAGAGAGATACATAGTTCTGCTTCTTTGAAGACCAACATACAAGTGAGCATCCCAGAAAGTGACATGTGCCTGATGTAGACTTGCGATCCACCTTGTCACCAGCATAATCAGCATTCGAGAATCCAACTAGATCAAACTCTGAGCCCTTTGGATACCATAATCCTAGTGTTGGGGTGTGAGCCAAATATCGAAGAATTCGCTTCACAGCTAAGTGATGCGATTCCTTTGGTGCCGCTTGGAATCAGGCACACATGCAAACACTAAGCATGATATCTGGCCTAGATGCACATAAATAAAGCAAAGAACCAATCATGGAGCGGTATACCTTTTGATCGAACTCTTTACCATTGTCGTCGGGACCCAGATGGTGTTTAGCTGGCATTGGCATCGTGTAACCTTTGCAGTCTTGCATTCCAAACTTCTTCAGGCAATCTTTGAGGTATTTCTCTTGAGATATGAAGATGCTGTTGCGTTGCTGTCATATTTGAAGACCAAGGAAGAACTTCAACTCTCCCATCATGGACATCTGATATTGCTCTTGCATCATGTATCCAAACTCATCACTGTATTTCTGATTAGTGCAGCCGAAGATAATGTCATCCACATATATTTGACACACAAACAGTTCACCACCATATGTCTTCGTGAAGAGTGTGGGATCTAGGGAACCAGGTTTGAAGCCTTTGCTCTTCAGGAAGTCTTTGAGTGTGTCATACCAAGCACGAGGGGCTTGTTTGAGTCCATACAGTTCCTTGTTGAGCTTATACACCATGTCAGGATGTTTTGGATCTTCAAAGCCAGGCGGTTGTGCAACATACACTTCTTCTTCAATCTTGCCATTGAGAAAAGCGCTCTTCACATCCATTTGATACAGAGGAATGTTATGATGATTTGCATAGGCCAGTAGTATGCGTATAGCTTCAAGCCTAGCCACAGGAGCAAATGTTTCATCGAAGTCAATTCCTTCAACTTGAGTGTATCCTTGAGCAACGAGACGAGCTTTGTTTTTGACAACTTGACCATGCTCATCTTGCTTGTTGCAATATATCCATTTAGAGCCTATGATATTGTGCTTACGAGGATCAGGACGCTTGACCAGTTCCCATACATTATTCAGCTCAAATTGTTGAAGCTCTTCTTGCATAGCTTGAATCCATTCACGTTCCATGAAGGCTTCATCAACTTTCTTGGGTTCAAATATTGAGACGAATGCGAAGTGCCCACAAAAATTTTCTAGTTGTGTTGCCCTTGAACGAGTGAGTGGACGAGGTGCATTGATGCTATCAATTATTCTCTCAATATGTACTTCATTTGCAACCCGAGGATGAACAGGACGAAGATTTTGCTCTTGCTGATCATTGTCATTGTTAGAAGGATTGTCTTCAGGCTGAGCATTGTCTTCAGGTTGATCAGGTGCAGAGATGATGAGTTCCTCTTTGGGCTGTGCTTCAGACGGTATGATTTCTCTAGTTCCCATAAGCTTGATGGATTCACTAGATGGAACTTCATCTAGCACATTTGGCAGGTGCTCTCTTTGCAAGCCGTTAGTCTCATCGAACCGCACATCCACAGTTTCGACCACTTTATAGAGAAAGAGGTTGAAGACTCTGTAGGAGTGCGAATCCTTTCCGTATCCAAGCATAAAACCTTCATGTGCTTTTGGTGCAAATTTTGAAGTGTGATGTGGATCCTTGATCCAGCACCTGGCACCAAATACTCTGAAGTAACTGACATTTGGCTTCTTACCAGTGAGAAGCTCATAGGATGTTTTGTTCAGAAGCTTGTGAAGATAAACATGGTTTATGATATGGCATGCAGTATCAATGGCTTCAGGCCAGAACTTTCTTGGAGTCTTGTATTCATCAAGCATCGTCCAGGCCATCTCAATGAGTGTTCTGTTCTTGTGTTCCATGATGCCATTTTGTTGCGGCGTGTACGGAGCTGAGAACTCGTGAGTGATGCCCAAAGTATCAAGATAAGTGTCGAGGCCGGTGTTCTTGAATTTAGTGCCATTGTCACTTCTGATGTGCTTGATCTTGACGCCATAGTTGTTCATGGCTCGATTGGCGAAGCGTTTGAAGTCATCCTGCACTTCAGTCTTGTAGAGGATTATATGCACCCATGCATATCTTGAATAATAATCAACAATGACGAAGCCATAGAGACAAGCAGTAGTGGTATGAGTTGAGTAGTGAGTGGGACCGAAGAGGTCCATGTGTAGCAGTTCGAAGGGTTGAGTCGTTTTCATGATTGTCTTCGAGGGATGCTTGGCCCTCGTCATCTTTCCAGCTTCGCAGGCACCGCATAAGTGATCCTTCTTGAAATTGACGCCCTCGATGCCTATGATATGCTTCTTCTTTGCAAGAGTGTGCAAGTTCCTCATGCCAGCATGCCCTAGCCTCCGATGCCAGAGCCAGCATTCTGAAGCTTTTGCAAGAAGACATACGGCAAGCTGTGGTCCTGCTGAGAAATCTACCATGTACAAATCATCTTTCCAATACCCTTCAAAGACTAGAGACTTGTCAGATTCCATTAGAACAAGGCAATGATATTTTCCAAACATCACAATCATGTTTAAATCGCAAAGCATTGAGACAGACATTAAGTTGAAACCAAGGGATTCAACAAGCATCACTTTATCCATGTGTTGATCCCTTGAGATTGCAACTCTACCTAGACCCAATACCTTGCTTTTACCAGTATCAGCAAATGTGATGTGACTCTTGTCAGATGGACGTAAGGTTGAGTCCATGAGAAGACTTCGCTTGCCAGTCATGTGATTAGTACATCCACTATCAATAATCCATTCTGAAGCAGCCGGTGTCCTACCCTACAGTGCAGTTAGGGGGATAGGCTTCACGAAGAGAATTGTGAAGCATAAACATTTGACGAGCAAGTGGATTATGAAAGCTTAGATCGAGGTTAGGACTGATAGGGCAAGTAGCAAGCGACTCAGGAACAAAATACATAATAAGACCATTTGGGCATTTGATCTTGCGCCCTACAAGATGTTTAAGGTCCCCAGCAATAGCTTCAGACGCATTTGATTTTCGGCTGGAGACCCTTCCCTACAGAAAAAAGTTAAGCTTTCTTAGCCACCCACATCTTCAAGGGTGGCTTCGAAGCAATGAGTCTTAGTGCAGCATCTGAGAACTTCGGCTTTGGAGCCCTAGCAAATAGTCTTGCAGGTGGACAATAGTACTCATAAGAATAAGCAGAGTAGTTCTTGGTCTTATGAACATGGCGGTTTGATGAAACGCACTCATATTCATAGGCCTGAGTATGGTTTCCCTGCAAAACATTTGCGTTAGTGTGACTCAGGCGAGTCCTCTATCTGTATGAAGCCTTTGGACCATATGAAGCCCGTGGTCTAGGGTTTGTCTTCTTCACTTGTGGTGTCATGACGACATACACAGGAAGATTTTCCAGACACTTTTTGGGCACCCAGGCCTTCTTCATAGGTGGCCCATACCTGTAGTTAGTACCAATATACCTGGCAAACACTTCACCATTCTGATTCTTAAACAGTTTATAGTTTGCATCAAAGGATTCATCAATGACAATGGGATTAGTACAAGTGAGGCCAGATAGGGTGGATGGATCCACTGAAGGTTCCTTTGCAGCAACCCATGTGGTTTTGGGGTACTGCTTAGGTTTCCAGTAAGAGCCATCAGCATTCATTTTCCTTTCGAACCCAACACCCTCTTTCCTAGGGTTTCGGTTCAGGATCTGCCTTTCGAAGACATCACATAGTGTCTGATGCCCTTTGAGACTTTTGTACATCCCTGTTTCAAGCAATGTCTTCAACCTAGCATTTTCATCAGCAATAGCAGTGGTATCCTTAGTAGAGTGGTTAGTTACCACATCAACAATTGAAGATATTGCAACAGTAGCAGCAGTAGAACATCCAGCAACAGAAGTAGCGTTGTCACGCTCAATGCATTTAAGACATGGTGGTTCAAATCCTTCTTGAGCGGAACTAATTTGTTTGGCGCGAAGCGACTCATTTTCCTTTTGAAGATCTTCATGAGCCGCTCTCAATTTCTCAAGATCTTGCTTCCTTTGAAGATAATCATAGGAAAGCTTTTCATGAGTTGTTGAGAGCGTTTCATGATGACTTTCAAGTTCCTCATACTTAACATGAAGATTTTTTATGTCTTCAATTAAGCACTAAGATCGAGTCATTTCAGCGTCTAACAGGTCATCACTTTTGTCTAACAGTTTTTGAATATATTCCATAGCTTTCTGTTGTTCAGTTGCAATTTTAGCAAGTGTTTTGTAGCTGGGTTTGGAACCACAATCAGAGTCATCTTCACTGGATGTTTGATAGTGAGTAGTGTGTGAGTTTACCTTGGCACCGCGTGCCATGAAGCAGGTGAGAGCGGAGTTGTCCTGGTCATTAGCATCGGCGTCGGTGATGAAGTCATTGTCTTCAATGTTGAAGATGGACTTGGCAACGTAGGCTGTAGCCAGACTTGCAACGCCAGAATCGGACTCCTCCTCAGACTCCACCTCCGCCTCCTCAGAAGCAGACTCCTCCTCTGAATCCATTTCCTTGCAAACAAACGCACGAGCCTTGCCAGATGAGTTCTTCTTGTGTGATGAAGACTTGGAAGAAGACTTTGAGTATTTCTTCTTCTTCTTGTCGTCAGAATCATATTCCTTGCTCTTCTTCTTCTTGTTGTTCTCATTGTCCCACTATGGACACTCAGAGATGTAGTGACCAGGTTTCTTGCACTTGTGGCATGTTCTCTTCTTGTAGTCATGAGCAGAAGCTTCATCATTCCTTGAGCTGGATCGTGAGGACTTTCTGAAGCCTTTCTTCTTGGTGAATTTCTGGAACTTCTTCACGAGCATAGCAAGCTCCTTCCCAATGTCTTCGGGATCATCAGAACTGCAATCAGATTCTTCTTCAGATGAGGAAACAGCTTTTGCCTTCAAAGCACGAGTTCGTCCATAGTTGGGACCGTAGATGTCTTTTTTCTCAGAAAGCTGGAACTCATGTGTGTTGAGCCTTTCAAGTATGTCAGACGGGTCGAGTGTCTTGAAGTCAGGGCGTTCCTGTATCATCAGGGCCAGGGTGTCAAACGAGTTGTCAAGTGATCTCAGGAGTGTCTTGACGACTTCATGCTTGGTGATCTCAGTAGCGCCGAGGGCTTGAAGCTCATTTGTGATGTCAGTGAGTCGATCAAACGTGAGCTGAACATTCTCATTGTCGTTTCTCTTGAAGCGGTTGAAGAGGTTGCGAAGGACACTGATTCTTTGATCTCTCTGGGTTGAGACGCCTTCATTGACCTTGGAGAGCCAGTCCCAGACTAGCTTGGATGTTTCCATAGCACTCACACGGCCATACTGTCCTTTGGTCAGATGACCACAGATGATGTTCTTGGCTGTGGAATCTAGTTGAACGAACTTCTTGACATCAGCAGCGGTGACACCTTCACCAGCCTTGGGAACGCCATTCTTGACGACATACCAGAGGTCGACATCAATGGCTTCCAGATGCATGCGCATCTTATTCTTCCAGTAGGGATATTCAGTTCCATCAAAGACTGGGCACGCAGCGGAGACTTTGATTATCCCTGCAGTCGACATAGCTAAAACTCTAGGTGGTTAAACTGAATCACACAGAACAAGGGAGTACCTTGCTCTGATACCAATTGAAAGTGCTAGTGATCGACTAGAGGGGGGTGAATAGGCGATTTTTATGAAAGTCTTCAAAACATGGAAGTTTCGAAGACAAACGATAGAAATAAACCTATTACCATGCAGCGAAAGGTAGACTACACTAAGCAAGCCATAGTCAAGTATTCAATGAGATGAAAGCACAAAGACTAATAGCAGCTAGACAGTATAGATCAGGACGGAAGATAGTATAAAGCCAATCAGAACAGGCAGTCACACAGTGAAGACAAATAGATAATGCAAACAGGCAATGACTTCACAAGAACCAATTTGCAAATAAAGAGATGGGAAGGATAGAACCAGTGGCTCGTTGAAGACAATGATTTGTTGGACCAGTTCCAGTTGCTATGACAACTGCACATCTGGTTAGGGAGGCTAAGATTCAACTCAGAAGACCGCGTCTTCACCTTATTCCCCTTGAGCTAAGGACACCCAGTCCTCGCCCAATCACTCTGGTAAGTCTTCAAGGTAGACTTCCAAACCTTCACAGATTTCGTTCACCGACGATCCACAATGACTCTTGGATGCTCAGAACGCGACGCCTAACCGGCTGGAGGATTCACAGTCCTCAAGTGTAATAAGTCTTCAGATCACACAAACAGGAAGACTTCAGTGATGCCTAACACTCTTTGGCTCTGGGTGTTTAGGGCTTTGTCCTCGCAAGGAATTCTCTCTCAAAGGCTTCGAGGTGGGTTGCTCTCAAACGACAAAAGCCGTATACTAACTCTGAGCAGCCAACCAATTTATGGTGTAGGGGGTGGGCTATTTATAGCCACTAGGCAACCCGACCTGATTTGTCTGAAATGACCCTAGGTCACTAAGGAACTGACACGTGTTCCAACGGTCAGATTTCAAACACACACGGCAACTTTAATTGAGCTACAAGCAAAGTTGACTTATCCAGCTCTGGATAAGATTCGCTCTCATTGTCTTCGCTCGAAGACATAGGATTTTGGTTAAGCATCACTTCAGTCATTCTGACTGGTTCACTTGGACCCCACTTAACAGTACGGTGGTTCCTATGACTCAACAAAAAAGAAAACGAAACAACGAAACAACTAAGTCTTCGCGCTCCATAGTCTTCACAAAATGTCTTCTCTTGTCATAGTCTTCAATGTGAATACCTTTACATACCACCTTTGTCTTCAATGTCTTCATACATTTTTAGGGGTCATCTCCGGTAGGTAAACCGAATCAATGAGGGACTTCTACCTGTGTTATCCTTCAATTCTCACAAACACATTAGTCCCTCAACCAGGTTTGTCGTCAATACTCCAAAACCAACTAGGGGTGGCACTAGATGCACTTACACTTAATAGCAATGATACATGTGTGTCTTGCTGCCCCTTCTGTCACTGGGAAAGAACACCGCAAGATCGAACCCATCACAAAGCACCTCTTCCCATGGCAAGAAAAATTGATCTAATTGGCCTAACTAAACCAAAGATTCAAAGAAGAAATACGAATAAATAATCATGCATATAAGAGATCAAAGAAAACTCAAATGATATTCATGGATATAGATCTGATCATAAACTCAAAGTTCATCGGATCCCAACAAACACACCGCAAAAAGAGTTACATCAAATAGGTCTCCAAGAGACCATTGTATTGAGAATCAAAAGAGAGGAAGCCATCTAGCTAGTGCCTACGGACCCGCAGGTCTATGGTGGACTACTCACGCATCATCGGACAGGCACCAATGAGGATGATGAACCCCTCCGTGATGGTGTTAGATTGGATCTCATGGTTCTAGAATTTGTAGCGGCTGGAATTGTGTTTCATCGACTCCCCCGAGGTTTCTAAAATATTTGGGAATTTATAGGGAGAAGAGGCGGTGCGGGGGGCTCCATGGGGGGCACAAACCCCTGGGCGCGCCTGGACTCCTGTGCACACCCTGGTGGGTTCTGCTCCCCACAGGCCTCCCCTCTGGTACTTCTTTGGCCCACTTGGTGTCTTCTAGTCCAGAAAAAATCTCCAAAAAGTTTCGCTGCATTTGGACTCCATTTGTACTGATATTCTACAAAGCAAGAAACAAGCAAAAAAATAGCAACTGGCACCGGGCACTATGTCAATAGGTTAGTCCCAAAAAATGGTATAAAGTTGCTATAAAATGATTGTAAAATGTCCAAGAATGATAATATAACGGCTGGAACAATCAAAAATTATAGATACGTTGGAGACGTATCACGGGACTCTATTGCTACTTTGGAGAGGCTTGAATATCCTCTCCTAGATTGTCAGCCTCGTCTGCTGCCATGTCATTGTTGGTGGTAGTGGCATTGTGCCCGCTGGGGTCCCCGTTGGTACCTCTCACGCGCCTTTGCCGACGTCTTGATGGGTTTTTGGGAGTATCGACCATATATACATTGTAAGTAGACGTTGCGAGCCACTTGCCGGTTTTGGCCAGCGGCGCGGCGTAGTGGTTTCTGGAGGGTCGTCGACATCTTCATCCTTGTCGGTAGCCTCCTCATAGTCTAGCATGTCGGTTAAATCATCGATCGTGGCAAGTAGGTGGGTGGTGTGTGGGACATAAATTTTTGCGGTCATCGGCTTTAAGTCTGATCTTGTCATAAACCAAGGTCTGACCGTCCGAGATTGATAAGCTCTGGATGCGATCAAGCATCTCATTTAGGTGAGATAATTCCTTGGGATTCATGGCCTGGCTATAGGCCGGGTCAACTTGAAGTACGATTGGTGAGTTGCTTGACACATTCTCAGCCCTGCGAGGGGCCGGAGTTGATTCCGGATCTGGTACTAGAGTCGGTTCTAGACCCGATGTAGTATCCGAAGACGGGTCCGGACCAACGCCGAGACGAGGTCACTAGAGGCGGTGTGATTGATTCCTCCACGCGATCTTGTGGTGCCCAAAGGCCTGGGCCGATGTCCTTGAGGGAGATCAGTTCTGGGGTAAATCCTCCGATGTTCGATAAACCCTCGATCCGACCTGATGATCATCCTAAAAGCATGAGCTCACTGTGGGAATCTATGGTGTATTCCAATCCTTTGAAAGTCACGACCCGATTCAGAGCGTAATTCTCGACGGGGGCCATATGGCCCGTCGAGTTGGCGCAAAATACCATGTTGCCGAACACAAAAAGTTGGTCGGGAACAAAGATGTCCCCGTGGTCGGCGCCCCAGTTGACCTGCGGATGAGCCATCGATCTGATCACTGATCTCACGGCGGAACTCTCAATGAAAGCACCAATGTCGGTGGTAAAACCGACAGACCTCGGGATAGGGGGTCCCGAGCTGTGGATCTCAGATTGATAGTAACAGGGACGAGGGAGATAGTGTTTACCCAGGTTTGGGCCCTCTATAAGAGGTAATACCCTACGTCCTGCTTTGATTGTATTGATGATGATGTATCGAGTACAAGCTTGATCTACCTTGAGATCATAAGGAGAGAACTAACTCTAGGGCTAGATGAATGTGTTGAGATCCTCTCTATAGGCTAAATCCTTTGGCTTGTACACACGCTAGGTAGGGCATCTAGGATAACATGGTTAGTATCGAGGGGGACTCATGGAGGCGGTAGGAGATGTCTTGGAGTATACACCAAGTCTTCGGTAGATACAGTCTTGATCTCGTCCAGGCGTGTAGCTTTTGGAGTCTTGGCATATGAAAATAAGGGCCTATGGGACCATCCGACGATTATGGGCCAACTATGTTGGTACCCCCTAGTCTGGGACACCGTCAGTTATTGATTACATTACTAGATTTTATACACACACACACACACAAATTGGTCATCCTGAGCATAGTAATATTGTTGTGTATGGAGGAATCCCTTGAAGGAGGATGTTGCTCAATTATTTAAGCATTTCACTATAAGAACTGGATGGGGTACTATTTCAAATGGAGTATAATAATCAACTAGGCCGAGATGGGGCCAATGATGGATTTCATTAAAAAAGGAGCATGTTAAATGGATTTTGAAGTCCTTGTTGGCTGATTTCCACAATGGGACTTCGGAAATTTCTAGATTGAACTATGACTTAGTAACCTTGTTCCTAAGGATGTTAAGTAAATGCAAATATTTAGGTCGATTTTCCTTCTTAATGTCAGTTTTGAAATCATAACTAAGATGTTGGTGAATAGATTAAATGCAGTGGTTGGAAAATTAATTTCTCGTGTCTACTACTTGTGAGCTGCGTTGGGATTTTCCTCGAAGAGGAAGGGTGAAGCAGTACAGTAGTGTTCAGTATTTCCTTCAGTGAGAACCAAGGTTATCGAACCAATAGGAGAACCAAGCAAATCTAGTAATCAACACGTGCACACACAAGAGCAAATACTTGCACTCAACGCGGGTAAGAGGGTTGTCAATCCACTTGAACTCGTTACTTGCAAGGATTAAATATGGTAGTGATAGATAGATAAATTGAAAAGTAAAATAAAAAGAGTAAAATTGCATCAAGGTATTTCTGGTTTTAGTAATATGATAAAAGTAGACCCGAGGGCTATAGTTTTCACTAGAGGCTTCTCTCTCGAAACAAAGCATACGGTGGGTAGACAAATTACTATTGGGCAATTGATATAACAGCGCATAGTTATGACGTTATTTATGGCAATGATCATATATATAGGCATCATGTCCGTGACAAGTAGACCGAAATGATTATGCATCTACTACTATTACTCCAACAATCGACCGCTATCCAGCATGCATCTATGTTATTAAGTTCATGACAAACAGAGTAACACTTTAAGCAAAATGACATGATGTAAGAATAAACTCAAGCAATATGATTAAACCCCGTTGTTTTACCCTTAATGGCAACAATACAAATACATGCCTCGCTACACCTTCTGTCACTGGGTGAGGACACCGCAAGATTGAACCCATTACAAAGCACCTCTCCCACCGAAGATAAATCAATCTAGTTGGGCAAACCAAACGGATAGATCGGAGAGAAATACAAAGTTACAATAATCATGCATAATAAAGTTCAGAAAAGACTAAATTACTTTCAATGAATAATCTGATCATAAACCCACAATTCATCGGATCCCAACAAACACACCACAAAAGAAGATTACATCGGACAGAACTCCAAGGAGATCAAGGAGAACATTGTATTGAAGATCAAAGAGAGAGAAAATCCATCTAGCTACTCGCTATGGACCCGTAGGTCTGTGGTGAACTACTCACACATCATCTGTAGGGCAACAAGGTTGATGTAGAAGCAGATCTGTGATCGATTCCCCCTTTGACGGAGTACCAAAAAAGGCCTCCAGATGGGATCTCGGAAGAACGGAAGCTTGCGACGACGGAAAAGTTATTTCGGGTGGCTCTCTGTTGGTTTGGGGATTTATGGGAATTTATAGTGCTGGAATTAGCTCAAATGGAGTTGCGTGGGACCCATGAGCTCAGGTGGCGCTCCCCACTGGGGGGTGCCGTGTGAGATCGTGACTCTCCTGTATATCTTCTAACCTCCTCCCGAACATTCTAAGGTCCCTTCTGGTCTAGAAAAAATCACCATAAAGTTTCATCGTGTTTGGACTTCGTTTGGTACTGATTTTCTGAAAAGTCAAAAACAAGAAAAAATAAGTGGTCCTTTGTCTACAAGATGTTATTGGTAAGTGGATTTCACAATAAGTGGGGGTTGGATTATGGAAATAATGATAGGTGGACATGGTTGGATTGTTACAAATTACGCAACTAAATCTTTTTCACTACTTGTAAGAGGTTGAGATAATGAGATTGCCTCATGGACCAAAGAATAATGTAATAGACTTGTTTTTCTTTTATGTTTAGGGCCAATTTTGGCTTTTCTAGATTAGACATTCTTGCCCTTGTCTTTCCCTCCCCACAAAATATGGTGGTCCTGTGTACAAGGCAGTGAGCCTATAAAGGGCACTCATGAATCAACTATAACATTCTCTCTTTTGGTAGCAAAGTACTCTCACTAAAGGTGTGGCCTAGGTTCCTTTGAGACAATCCACTTTTGGCAACTTGGGCAAAGTGAATTTCCTTCCAAGCTAGGGGCTTAGAGAGGAAATGTCTCGAGGAGAACTTGCATCGTATTGAGTGTTGGTCGATGACACGTGGTTGAGTATCAGAGATGTACTCTTGGTCCACCCCTCGATGGGATTACACCTTGCTCAATTTGGGAATTGTAGTTGAATCCGGTTAAAAACATCATTGTCTGAGAATCTCGAGTACTTGTATGCCTGCGTTTATAATTGTCAAAGTGTGACTATTGCTAGCACCGAAGCACGCCACCGATCAATGATGAGTTGACAATCACACCCC
>NC_041384.1:619749156-619783213 GCF_002162155.2 Triticum dicoccoides | reverse complement strand
CCCATATTGTTTGGCTTAATGTAAGGACTGGATAATTTAGGGCCCATCTAGAGAAGAAATGGAAGGTGTTGTCTGCTACAATATGTTGATGACACCGTATTTTTATCGCAATATGATTTTAGAGGTACTCCTAACTTAAAGTTCATATGGCGTACCTTTCAGCAAATGTCTGGACTTAAAATCAACTTCTGTAAGAATGAGTTGTATCTTTTTGGAAATTCTAAAGCCTTCTGAATATACCAGAATTTTTACATGTCCACGAGGAAATTACTAATGAATTATCTTGGTGCTACTATAGATGAATCTAAAAAGAAACATGTAGAAAATAAGAATATATTTGGATGCTAGCGGCAAAAAGTGCTTTATATAGGAGTGAGATTAATCGTCATTCGGTCTGATCTCTCTAACATGCCTTAAACATTATGCCTTTCTATATATTACATGTTGAGCCTATAAAAGAATTGATTTTCTAGAGCCAAGCTTCTTTGGCAGGAAGATCAACAGAAAATTGCCAACCTAAAGAACAGGGTGGTCTTGGGGTTGTAAATTTGAATATTATGATCAAGGCTTTGCTAGCTAGTTGGATATGGAAGCTTGAGACTTTTTATGGGGTGTGTCAATCTAATGAATCTATCCTACAAATGAAATCATTAAGAAATGATGCATTCAAGGATTAAGGGATTATGTGTGATTTTTTTTATTTTAATAAAAATGCTTTTGTTGCTGCCATTAAGGAATGTTTTGGATAATGTTCATTGCAGGGAGATACTTTGCAACTGGAGAATCATTAACACACGCATTGGTGTCTTCACAACTAATTCTATGTATAGAAGCATGGTTTCAGTTAATGCTTCTTTTTTGCATAAGTTTCTCTGGAAAGTTGGATTAGAAATTTCCATGTTTTGACCAAAGAAATTTAGTTGGAAGGGCATAGTATGCCATGAAGTTGCTCATCTATGCACAAAGTAATCTGCAAATTGGATTTGGAGTCCAAGTGAATTAACTGACTTCAATGCTTGAGACAAACGAGATGTAAAGGTATTCCTCAGCAAAATTATGTTTATCTCACAGGGGAAAGCAAGCCACCTGAGTAAAGTTATCACTGATGTACAATTTCTCTGGCAACTTGAATAAAAAATTGTCCCAGCTCTGCATTACTGCTCAGCTAAAATAAATTATTGGTACATCAATGGCTAACTACATGACCAATTGCTACAGATAAAACAAAAATGAAAACCAAGTAAATTCAACTATCTTTTGGAGGAACTGTATGACAACTAATAACTCTAGGATGTACACTTTCGGCAGTAAGAAAGAGTTCCTCCATAAATCAACCCTGGTAACCAGCAGACGACTGACTGAAAAAGCTTGATATGATACAATGAATGAGAGCACCTGATTCAACAAAATAAAGACTGAATTGTAAGGAATCTATAGAACGGGGAGCAGCATACTGCAGCTTGTTTAATGCAGGAGGAATAGCAAAGTTTGAAATGCACCTGAGCCTTTTGAGCTTCTTAGTTTGACTCGTTTGCACTTCTTAAAGAAAATCTAGGAAGCATGGTGCTCTCACTAAAATTTTGGTTGCTCAAGGCACTTCTCAAAGAATCGGCTACCCTGCACCATGAAAGAAACAGTAAGTACACCTGAAATAAAGCAGCTGACATATTGGTGTAGTTACAGAAGACCATCTTTCCGCACCTTAAATGCAAAAGTAATATCTGAAATGTCAATCTGAAGCATTACTCTTCTAAGCTTATCTTCTTTGGATTGCCCTAATTTCAAGTATCCCTGCAATGCAAACTCCATCAAACACTCAGATAATTTTGGTTTCTTTTTCTTCTAGTATTGATGATACATAATAAAGAACCATGGGTGTTTGCATACCTGATCGCTCAAAATCATGCACATGTTAGAAAATTCAAGCATCCCAACTGCTGGAACTTGGGTCGATCTACAAATTTCTATGTATGATTTATTGAGCTGTAACAAGGCATCCATAGGCAACTTAGAACGTCATAATTATACAGGATGTGAAGACCAAGTGTGTTCATTCAGAATGCTATCAAGTAAATATTACCTCTCCTAGAGTAGTAGCCTTTTTCCTGGAATGTTGAAAGGTATTTGCCAGTGCACACAGCACCATCTGTCCAACCAAGATGGCATGAGTGAGAATGAGATTTCAGAAATGAAGCAAAATAGCTTAATTATAAGATGAGATTATGAATTAGTCTTTACCTGTTGGTGTTGGGGAAGGCACAGTATGTTATTTACTACTGCTGGCCTGAAAACCTTCGACAAGGCAATGTCCATATGGTCAAATGTCACCTGGTAGAATTTATGTTAGATTGCACATAACATTGGAATGTGGGGTCTAAGAAGAGATATCACTATCTTCTAAAAGGAAAGTTGTTTTTTTTTGGCAAGAATGATTAAATCGGATAATTTAGTGCACTGAGGATTTAGAACACAGCAATAGCATGCCAAGATACATTCAAGCCTAGTAGTGGATGTTGTTCGAATATCAGTTGGTCATTTGGGAATTGGGAGGATAGACAGAATGAAGCAACACTCAAGATCCAAGCAGTCCAATTGGTCACAACTGACATAGGCAGACCGCATTCATTTCAACATAACTGAAATGTAGAATGTGACCCGACAGATGAACTAATGGCAAAAATCAGATCATTGTTTATATGAGCTACAGAGGTGTGGCTTGGTGTAGAGACCACTTTATTCAAATTTAAACATTCCTGGCGAAAATAAACATGAGAAACCAAGAAACTTACAACTCCAGCTCCTTTATCAGAAGGATCTTGTAGTCCTGATTCAAATATTTCCACAGCACTCCTGGAATAGATAAAAGGACAAACTACATTTCAATAAGCCATACATAAGCACCAACCATATCCAGAACTCTTTCAACAATAGATATGCTTTATATTTTCATCAGCTTTAATAATAAAGGTGGCAGATTGCAAGGTAATATGATAGTGATCTCCACAAGAAATAAATTACCTGCAAACACCAAGAGCTTTTCTCATGTCTCCAGTGGCTGCAGCTACTTTCTGATAAAAGAATAAAGCAAAGTTAAAAACTCAGAATGTACATATTACCATCAGAGCATCAGCATCCCTAGCACCCTCACACCAGATTTCCTAAACCCCATTTAGTGTCACTTTACCATATCCCTTAGCAACACTTATAGGCACAAATACTTCCGATTTTGCTAGTTAAAGCAAAAACATGTTATACATAACCACAAGTAATTTATTTGCTAGTTTTTTTTCTTAGCACCTACCATCACATCATTTAGCATTGGTGCTAGGTAATTTCGCCTACCTTTAGTGTTTGGTTAGCATCTAGTGATATGGATACTCTAAGCCATATCCTGGTGTTGCCCTAAACAAAATGTATACTTCCTCACAAAAAGTACTGCCTGATTAAGGATAACTGGACTTACCCTAGCACAAAATTCTATCGCCATTGGCTCGAAGACATCATACTCAAGAACCTGCATAATTAACAACATAGAAAGTTACATACAGCAAAACAGTTTAAGTTGACAATTTATGGAACACCTGTAAGCTTGAATTAGTCATGTGGGAAAATACCTTTAACCTATGATTAATTATGTTGGATATTTGATCCTTGGAATAGGCTCGGAAAGTTATAACAAGTGGCTTGCCTGTAAATTAGTGTCATCATGCCAAAGAAATATTAGTTTCCTTCATGTTAGCAGACATAACAACAAACACATTAGCAAGTAAATTGAAGGAGCCATTCAATTTTCACTACAGCATATATAGTAAGAATGCTTACAATTTAAGGATTCAAGCTTTGGAAGAAACCGATCTGCTAGGTCTATTGCATTTGCAATTCCTGAAAAAGATAATCAACGATCAGTTAGCAAAACAGTACAAAATGCTGAGTAAGATTGTTTTCCTTTTCTTTTCAAGAGTTAAAAGTGTACAATGTAGGTGTGAGTATCACAGAAAACTAACCTATCAGTATGCATCTCGAGAACTGGTGGGTGGTAAGCATGAAAAGGTCATGTAGCACGGCGCGGTCTCTTGTTATCAAGTAGTCCATCTCATCCACAACGACCAATCTGGCAAGCGGTGACATACAGTTCAGATAGCATGATCAAAATGGCAAGAAAAGCCATCATCGTACAAGCAGGGTGCAGATAGTTCTTACAGCATCCTCCTTGGAGCAGATTCTTTGTGAGAAAACATACGCTGCAGTTGCTGAAGTGGTGACAATTTGCCACTTGCCTTTTTCCGAACCTGGAATTTTTCAAGTATCTGCATCAAAATCCCTATTAGTACTGCATGATCGGGGCAATAAGAAGATTTGAGCCCATAATTTAGCAACAATGCGTACCTTGCCAAAAATGTCAGATGTGTTTCCAAGGTTCGTGCAATTGATTGACAAATCATCAGGCGTCTCCATTCCCATCTACGCGCGAGACAAATGACACACAATTTGACAAAGTTTCCTTTTGAAACAGAGAAATTTGCTCACATGCTGAAATCCTGTAATGTACCTCATCAGCCCATCGCGACACGCTCTGCTTGACCTTGCTGATCGACAGTGTCTTCCCTGTACCGGGGCACCCGCACACGTAGAGGCTCCCCGCCCTCTCCTGCTGGACACACGCCTTGCAGAATTCGAACACGCGCCTTTGCTCATCGTCCCTGCAAACCAGGCCGCACGAGGGCGTCGTGGCCACGTGCAGCGCCTCCTTGACCGCCTGCATCTGCGCCGGATCTGCGGGGCACAGTGAAATTTTTGGCCGTCAGAACCAAACAAGGAAAGGCAGCGGATGGCTGGAGTGAGATCTTAGAAAACTTGCCTCTTGGGTTCCACTTGGGTCTCTCCGCCGGGACGAGGTCGCCGTAGAGGCGCTTCCGGGAGGACTTGGGCGACGCCGAGAGCATCTTCGGGGCGCCGAACTGCAAGGCCGAGCAGTTGGTGCACATTGTCAGGAGATGTGAAATGAAATGAAGCGGATCCGCGCGGGGCAGGGGGCGGAGAACTTACATTGCCGGTGCCGGCGAGCGGGGACTTGTGGGGGGAGGTGAAATGGGGCGAATCGGGCGAATCGGCGGCGCGGCGAGCGGTCATGCGGCGCTTGGCCGCGCTGCTCGGGGTGGTGCCGGCGGCCGCCGGGGAGGGGGTGGTGGCCGTCGGGGACGGGGTGGCCGCCGGGGCAGGGCTCAGCGTGGCGCTGCGGAGCGTCGGCATCGGGAGAGAGTCGGGAATTGGCGACTGGATTTGGCGGTGGAGGGAGAATTTGGAGGGAGTTGGGGAGGAACTGGGCGCGGTTGAGAGGGGAGGGAGGAGGG
This sequence comes from Triticum dicoccoides, assembly GCF_002162155.2. NCBI lineage: Eukaryota > Viridiplantae > Streptophyta > Magnoliopsida > Poales > Poaceae > Triticum > Triticum dicoccoides. The sequence goes on along the minus strand of NC_041384.1, from coordinate 619,777,862 downwards.
TGGGAAGAAAAGGGCGCCTCCCGCGGCGGGAGGGGGCGCGTGAGCGCGCCAACTGGTTTTGGACTTCGCGCGGGAAGGGACGGCAGCGCCAGATTAGAACGCGCGCTGGCGGGCTGCGGTAGTTTCTAATTTTGGCGAATGGGGGCGAGGTAATGACTCTTCAGAAATGGAAAAATATGCGGGTTTCATTTAGAAGGAAAATTGGTACAGTGTCGACTGAGTGGAGTCGTTTTTACTTCTTTTTTTCGATCAAAATCGTTTTACATCTTCTTTTGGTCTTTTGAGAAACTACTTCGATCAGACGCAGCGAAGCAGCGTTGGATGCGTCGTTTCACACCGACGCCTACCGTCATTTTCCGAATGTAGTACTCCCTCCGTCCGGAAATACTTGTCGAAAAAATGCATAAAAATGAATGTATCTAAAACTAAAATACATTTAGATACATCCATTCCTCCGACGAGTATTTCCGGACGGAGGGAGTACGTAACAGCGTACTGGCGACACAAACCTGGAAGTTTTGTGCTCCCGGGTCTCTAGAAAATTTAAATCTAAACTCTCACATGCAAATATAGAATGGACTATGTGTATTATAATTTTTCTTTTTTGCTAGGGCTGGAATTCGAGCCGAGTCGAGCTAGCTCGGCTCGACTCACTAGAACTCGTTTCGTTAACGAGCTAGCTCGACTCGACTCGTTATTATAATGAGCTCAAATTCAAGATTGGCTGACTCGTATAACTCGCGAGCTGGCTCGTTTAGCTTGTTAAGCTCGTTAAAGATATAAACATAAACCCTCAAATATTATAAAAATAATTATGTATATATTAAACATATATATCACTAACAATAGTAATTTTTTTGTAACGCATGAGTCTCCTAGGCGGTTGGGCCTTCAACGGCTAGGCCTTGTGTTGTGCGCCTAGAACATAGGGTGCTGAGTGGCTGATCTTTTTTTGTATTGGGAGTGGCTGGTCTTTTGTACCGAGCCTAACGAGTTACACAAGTACTCGTGAGATTGGCTCGTTTAACTTGGTCTATAAACGATCTTACACTAAAGCTTGGCTCGACTCGTTATTCTTCGAGTTCGAGTCGATTCGAACCGAGTCACGAGCTACTCGTTTAGCTCACGAGCTTCGAGCTTTTTTTTCAGCCCTATTCTTTGCCTATGAGCACTGTATTGATTTTTTTTAGTTTGATGAAGAAAACGGGGGCAATGAGCTAAATCGTTTTTTTAGGTGTGTGAAGTTTTTGGGAAACGTTTAAAATCGGACGGCTGGCCGAGCTTCTGGCTGGTCCGCGATCACTCTCTTGCGCACTCGCACCACTTCTCTTCGCGCTTTGCCCACGCATTCATGGTCCTACGTGCACCGGTCCTTATCTGCAGGCCGCAACACCGCTCATCCACACAATCCCCATCTTCATAGATTTTCCTCGTCTCCCTTTCTCTTTTTTGCCCTCCAGAACTCGTCCGCCTGCCTCGCGTGGGTCGCCGCATCTTTAGCTCTGGTGAGCCTCACCACCGCCAGGCTCCCCTATGCTACTTATTTCTCCCTCCCCTTCCTACTCTCCGACACACCCTCTTGCCGATGTAGCTACTATCGGCCACGCAGGAGCTGTGGCCGACAAACGGAGGAGCTACATCCAGCCACGTCGGGAGCTACAACCGACGGACGGATGAGCTAAAAGTCCGGGAGCTACAAACCAATGATAGTCATGCTGGAACCAACACGCAGGGGGGCTGCAACCGGCGCACGCCTATGCTGGAACCAACCATCTCCGATGCCGGAACCAACGCTCCCCGTGCTGGAACCATACTATGGAAATGCTGGAACCAACCATCTCCGGTGTTGGAACTGTGCCGTGGAAATGCTGGAACCAGCCATCTCGGGGAGTTAACACTGCAACTAGCTACAACCCGGCTTACGACGAATCGGCAACGGCACCCCATTTTCCTGGGACCATGCAGCGCAAATTGCTGCGTAGGGCGACCACTAGAGTGCTGCCACCTCGCATGGGGGCAAAGCAACGGCCGGTGATGACGGGACTAGCCACGGGTTGAAACATCGACGCCGAAAAAAGTTGCTACATCGGACCCTTTTTGCTATGACCGGCGAAATTTTTTGCTGTAACCGGCAATCGGAGGGTGAGTACATTCTTTTGCGAGCTCGGCGGCGGCGTGATACGACCAGGGCCACTAGAGCTGCGACCGTCGCCATGGGGAGCTGCACCCGCAGGCACACACTGCTGCATGCACGAAGCTGGCGAGAAACGCAGGGGACGACGACGGTGACGACAACCGACAACAACAACAATGATCGATGGCTGTCGGTGCAACGAACCCTGGGTCTATTGCCCAGACCATGCACAGGGCCAAAAGGAGCAAGGTTGCACCATCCAAGACAAGGCCAAGCTGAAGAGATCAGCTCTTTGAGAAATTAGAAGGCAGATCAAGAAGACCAAGTCAAGCCAAACGAGCAAGAAACCACTAAGGGAAAACCTCCCTTGCCGGGCAGGCGAGCCTGGCGAGGTCGAGGTGGCTCCAAGAGTAAGTATCAAGACCGTCTCGGCAGGCCTGCCGGGCACAACGAAGGTAAAATACCCCGTCAAGGATCCACCGCTCCACCTCGCGGCGACGCAAGTCATCGATCGGTGTGGTGTCAAGCCCCCAAGTGACTAAGTGGCTGTTTTTTGCCACATGGCAGCCACTTCGTATGGAAATCACCTCCAAATGACACCCGTCCAGCGACGTGTCAAGCAGATAGACAAGAAGGTGGCAGAACAGCCCAACAAGGCTTGCCGGGCATTCCATGATGTGACACTAAGCGACGCATTTAATGTGCTCTGCCCTGTCTGCAGAGTTAGGTATGATAGCACTGTTCGCTATCTAACCAGGGCACAATGACTCATTTGCCATTGTGGTGACCCCTTGATCTATAAAAGGAGGCATGTGGCAACCATAGAAAGGATTCAGACCCCTGTACACTCATACGCGCATAGCTGCCCTCGACCCAAGGCAACCCTGCCGGGCCAGAGCACTGCGTTTCCACCGCTATCCACCATCAATCCACCAAAGCAGGAGTAGGGTTTTACGCCTCACAGCGGCCCGAACCTGGGTAAAAACTGCCCATGTGATCTCTGTCGTGATGCGCGACGTTCTTCGCTCTTTGTGCAACGTGCTCACCCCCTGCCGGACCACAAAGGGGCTCATGGCCCCATAGGTGGTTGTGGTTTCCCACGACATCTTTGGTGCGCCAGGTAGGGGGAAGCACTTGCGCGAACCCGAGAAGCGTACGCAGCGCGTCATCTTCATCGTCATTTTCTTCATCGACGGCTCCATCGCCCATGGTGCCCAATAAGAAGTCCGGTGTCGAAGCCCATCCGTCCACCTTGAAGGCCCCGTCGCACGCGGCCGCCGACGCCGCGGGGGCTACGGGAACGCATGAGATGTGGACGCCGCGGGGGACGTGGTCGGTGCAGGTGGCGCTGTCACCACCTTCCCTGCGGCCGAAACGGGAGCCAGAGACATTAGAGAAGGATAGCATCAACTGCACCCCAGCGGCGACGCTCCATGAGGTACGGGTGGAGAGATCATTCCGTCTGCACCCCTCCACCCAGCCGAAGGGCACAGCCACCGCGGTGGCACTCGCTCTGTGTCGAATCGCAACTCTCCGTCCGCTCCCACTGCGGGCGCGATCGCAGGGCATGCACCACCCTCGGAGCAAGCTGACCCGGCCATTGTGCCCAACGAAGCCGCTGGTCCTCAAGCGCCTCCACCTCGTCACCACGCTATCCTGGCGACTGGCTCACGGCGACGAGAACACGGCGCGGCCACTACCAGCACCATCAGGAGTCAGGCGATGTTACGATCTACATCATCATTCATGCCAAATAAGCACAACTTCGGAGACCATGGCACGGGCTCAGCTACTATTGAGATTTCCACCGCAGCCGATCAGATGGATGGGTGGAGAACCACCATTCAAAGCCTGATTGGTTTCGCCGAGGCGGGAGGATCGCAGCGAGCTGGCCCGCCACGGTCTCCCCGGGCGACGACAATAGCCCACGCTGTTGGCCATGCCGAAGGGGCCACCCCCACGGTGCAGTCCCCTCCGCGGCAGCCTGCGCAGGGGCCACGACCGGAGACACGCAATCAAGAACACGACGACATCTCAATTGCTTCGTCCGACCCTCAAGCGCGTCAAGGCCAACGCGCGAGGCCTGGAGGACGGGCAACGAGGAGGCGCGTGCGTCACCATCGCACGACACCACGATACCCACCGCCAGTCCAATTGGCGCGATGGTCCCAATGTCGACGAGCCCGTACTCGGTGAAGGTGGGTGCCTGCCCTTCGAGGTTGGGTGTCCCGCCTTCACCCGTGAGTTGCGGCAAGTCCGTTGGCCGTCCTCTCGCACGTTCAAGCCAGAAATACGAGAGAAGTATGATGGGAGACTGAACCTGACAGAGTTCTTGAGCATCTACACCATCACTGTTCAAGTTGCTGTGGGAAGAGACAAGAAGGTGTTCGCCAATTATTTCCCTTTGGCACTCAAGCCAAATGTGAGGTCTTGGCTAATGCACCTGTCGGAGAACTCCATTTTGACCTGGGCTGACCTATGTCATGAGTTCATTGGCACCCTCACAGGTGGCCATCAAGAACCAGGGCAGCGCAGTGACTTGCAGCTCCTCCCACAGAAGGAAGGAGAGACTATGCGGAAGTACATGCAGAGGTTTGACAGAGTACACTGAAACATCCCAAACATCCACTCGACGGCTGTGATAGTTGCATTCCAGTCCAACGTGCGCAATCGGAGGATATGTTCCAAGACAAATGTTCGATTGCCCAAGACTGTGAAGGAGCTTTACACTCTAGTGGGTAAGTGTGCTCGAGTAGAGGAGGGGAGGCGACTCCCCGGGGAAGAGGATGGTGCCGACGTTGACTCAGAGGATGATGACGAGGCCACCTGTCAGAAGAAGAAGAACAAGAAGCGCAATAAGAGGCGCAAGGATAAGGCAGTGATGACTGTTGAAGGATCGGGCACACCTAGTACCGACAAGAAGTCCAAGACCGAGGTTCCCGGCAAGGAAGTTGCTGTGTGCGCTGACTGCCGGGAAGCCGTGGCTACCGAGAAGGCCGGGAAAGGTGATGGGTCGTACTGCAAGATCCATCAGACCAAGGGCCACGATCTCCAGGAGTGTCATCAGGTTGAGCAGCTCGTCAAGAAGAAGAGGTCTGAATATGAGAAGTGTGATAAGGAAAAAGGTCAAGGAGGCGCTGGCGGGAAGGGCCGAGGCGGCGGAGCAAGCCGCCTCGGCAAGGCTCCTCGGGATCAAGGGAAACATGCGAGAGGCCATAAGAAGGAGGATTGCAATGATGAGAGTGATGGAGGGGATGAGGAGGAAACTAGTGAGCAGGAGTTCCAGAAAGCCACTGACGCCATGTGCATTGATGGGGGTGCATCTTTGCACTCCTCTCACCGCCAACTTAAACAGTGGGCGTGTGCAGTCAATGTCGTGGAGCCAACGACAAATTCTCGGAAGCCACTCAAGTGGTCCCGCACGCCCATCATCTTTGACAAAGAGGATCACCCCGACTGCACCACTGCGGTAGGGTGCTTGCCGTTGTTGGTCTCACCAATGATGTGTAAGCTCAAGGTCACGAAGATGTTGGTTGACGGCGGGGTCGGGTTGAATATGATCTCTCCAAAGGTCATCAACAAACTTCAGATTGCAGAGGAAGAGCTCGAAGTTACTGGCATGTTTCAAGGGATCAACCCCGACAGGAGTCGTCCAAAGGGGAAGATCACGCTGCCGATGACGTTGGGGGGAGTTGAATACTGAACTAAGAAGGTCATATTCGATGTGGTTGACCTCCCCCTGCCATACAACGGAATACCTGGTCGTCCAGCCCTGGCCAAATTCATGGCGGCATCTCACTATGCTTACAGCACCTTGAAGATGCCAGGGCCAATTGGCGTCATTTCCATTCCATCAGACGAGGAGGATGTGGTCATTTGTGTGGACAAGATGTACCGGGAAGTAGTCGCGGCAGAGGCCACAGAAGCCTATCTTCCCACCAAGGAAAACAAGAGAAAGAAGAAAGCTAACAAGGGCCCTAGTGAGGAATCCGGGAAGCGCACCTCTTCGGAGTGCGTTGCACCTGTTGATGACTTGCCGAAGAGTTCCAATAGCAAGAGATCCAAAGCTAGTGCGCCTGCTATGAAGAAGGTCTCAGCAGGGCTGGCTGGCGCTGATGGTACCTTTACTATCAGTGACACCCTTGACGACAAATAGGAAAGCGTGCTCGTTGCCTTCCCGCGGGCGTATGTCGATGTGTTTGCATGGCAACCATCTGACATCCCTGGTGTTCCCAGGGAGGTAATCGAGCACCACCTTACTGTCTACCCACATGCCCGACCCGTCAAGCAGAAGGTCCGAAAGCAAGCTTCGGAGCGGCAGCAGTTCATTGCTGAGGAAATCAAGAAACTTGAGGCAGTTGGTCTGGTCAGAGGAGTACTACATCCAACATGGTTAGAAAATCCTGTGGTGGTGTGCAAGGCTAACGGGAAATGGAGGCTTTGCATAGATTTCATGGATCTGAACAAGGCATGCCCGAAGGACCCATTTCCCTTGCCGTGCATCGACCAGACTGTGGATTCTACCTCTAGGTGTGACCTGCTTTCTTTTCTAGATGCATATTCTGGATATGATCAGATCTTTATGTCTAAGGAGAACAAAGAGAAGACGGCATTCATCACCCCCTATGGCACATACTGCTTCGTACGGATTCCTTTCGGATTGAAGAGCGCCGGATCCACTTTTGCGAGGGCAGTCCAGATTGGCTTTGAGTCCCAACTGCACAGGAACATTGAAGCTTACATGGATGATATTGTGGTCAAGACCAAGGATAGATCAACCCTTATCCAGGATTTGGAAGAAACCTTTGCTAATCTGTGCAAGATCAACTTGAAGCTGAACCCGGAGAAATGTGTGTTTGGCATCCCTTCTGGCAAGTTACTTGGCTTCTTTGTGTCCCATCGAGGGATAGAGGCCAACCCCGACAAGATCAAGGCTATCGAGCAGATTCAAGCACCCATGACAGTTAAGGATGTGAGGCGCCTGACTGGATGTGTTGTCGTGCTTAGCAAATTCATTCCCAAGTTTGCGGAGCGCGCCTTGCCTTTCTTCAAAATCTTGAAGAAGGAAGGCCCCGTGGAGTGGACCTCGGAAGCAGACGCTGCACTGCAAGATTTGAAGGCCTACCTTTCCTCTATGTCCACTCTGGTTGCCCCCAAACCATAAAGAGCCTTTGCTACTATACTTAGCAGCAACTAATCAAGTGGTTAGCCCAACACTGGTGGTGCAGCGGGAAGTAGATGAAGCAGCAGCCACAGCCATTGTCCCCTTGGGAGAGGAAAGTGGACATGTCCCGGCAAGGTCAGGATGCAGTTCAAGACAAGGGAGAGAGCAAGGCAGCGGAGACAGTCCCAAGGTTGCGGCAAGGAAGAAACTGGTGCATCACCCAGTGTACTTCGTCAGCTCCCTGTTGTAGGGGGCTAGGTTGAGGTACCCTGGCGTGCAAAAGTTGATTTTTGGCCTCGTCGTGGCCTCAAGGAAACCGCACCACTACTTCCAAAGCCCACGAGATCACGGTTGTCACCCACTTCCCTCTGCAACAGATACTCAGGAACCCAGAGGCCACCAGCAGGATAGTGGAGTGGGCCTTGGAGTTATTAAGCTTTGGTTTGAAGTTTGAGAGCACATCAACTATCGAGAGCAGAGCACTGGCAGAGTTTATCACAGAGTGGACACCAACCCCTGATGAAGAAGTGCTGGAGACAGTTATTCCTGGCAAGGAAGCGCCCCAAGAATGGATTATGTATTTCGATGGTGCCTTATCCCTACAAGGTGCAGGGGCTAGCGTGCTTCTCGTTGCTCCCACTGGGGAACACCTTAAGTACGTCGTCCAGGTGCATTTTCCTCGGGAGAAGGCTACCAACAATACTGCAGAGTATGAAGAGCTCCTTGTCGGGCTCAGGATTACAACAGAATTGGAGATCAAGAAGTTGATCATCCGTGAAGACTCACAACTTGTGGTGAGACAAGTAAACATGGATTACCAAAGTCCATTGATGGAGGCATATGTTGAGGAAGTGAGAAAGTTGGAGGAGCATTTTGACGGGTTGCAAACAGAGCACATACCCGTGCGGAAAACAGCATTGCTGATCATTTGTCGAAGTGCGCTACGCAAAAACTCCCTATGGAACCAGGGACTTTTATTCTCCATCCGACTCAGCCCTCCGTTTCCCCGACAATAATGGCCCAGAAGAGGAGGAAACTGGACTCCGGCAAGCCTCTCCCGGTAGAACCTCTCAGGACTCCCGGTAGAACCTCTCAGGACTCCCGGCAGAGAGCTTGGCGGGAATAACTCCCCTTCAATCGCTGAGCTGCCCTCTCCCGCCAGACCACCGTCCCCGCGGCCAAGGAGTTCACTCCCACGAAGGAGGAGGTGCCGCTAGTCCTCGTTGCCGGGCCTCATGCTCCAACTTGGGCATGACACATAGTCCATTTCCTCCAAATTGGAGAACTTCCCGAAGAGCAAGAAGAAGCTGAAAGAGAGCCCGGAGGGCCAGTATGTATCAGTTTGTTGACAACATGTTGTACGGAAGAAGGCCCAGCGGTGTGAAATTGAAGTGCATCTGTCGGGAAGGAGGAAAGGAACTATTGGTAGAAATACACCAAGGCATGTGCGGCTCACACATCGGATCGAGGGCTCTGGTTGGAAAAGCCTTCCGACAAGGATTTTACCGGCCCATATCCCTCCAAGATGCAGTTGAGTTGGTCACCAAATATGAAGTCTGTCAGTTTCATTCCAAGAATATCCATCTGCCTGCCCAAGCTCTTCAGACAATCCTTTTATCATGGCCATTTATGGTCTGGGGCTCGACATCCTGGGCCCCTTCCCCCGTGCTACCGTGGGCTCTGAATTCTTTTTTGTTGCAATTGACAAGTTTACAAAGTGGCCGGAAGTAGAGCCCGTGAGAAAGGTGACTGCTCAATCAGCTATCAAATTCTTGAAAGGATTGGTGTGCCGCTTCGGAGTCCCAGCCCAAATCATCACTGATAATGGCACCCAATTCATGAGCCACGCCATCATGCAATATGTTCATGCCCTCGAAAGCAAGATCTCATTCGCCTTTGTTGCTCATCCAAGGAGCAACGGGCAAGCTGAGAGGGTGCACTACAAAAAAATACACTTCCGTGATGATACGTGTTTGTCACAGTAGGTCGCGTTTTTTGTCATGAATGTATATCCATGACGATTTTATGACAGAATCAAGATAGTCATACATGTGCTGTCGTAGAAGTGTTCCATGACATTACCAAAATTATCATCACGGAAGTGTCCACTTCCATGACGATAAATCGCGTGTCATAGAAGTGCTTTCATCAAGGGTGACCGACATGTGGCATCCACCGTAATGGGTCGTGTTAAGCTATCGGGTTCCGGTTTGGATCCGATAACCCGTTAATAGCCCGGACCAATAGGCATTTTCCACGTGTAAAATCATCATTGGCTGGAGGAAACATGTGTCTGCTCCTCGGTGGGTCGGATGTCATTCGTCCATTGAAGGAGACATGCCTATGATACGTCGACATGTGGCAGGGCCCAACAGAGGCCCATATAGGTTAAAAAGGCCGGCCCACTCAAAGGCCCACAATACTTACTCAGGTACTAGTGGGCCAGCCCAATAACGTCATGTTTAATAAAGGCCCATTTACTGCTCGAAGCCAGATCTGCCCCGTTAGTTGTTCACCGAATATTTGGGCCCAATTACAGCCCAATGACTTTCGGCCTGTTAGAGGCCCGATGTAGACATGGGCCCATTTCAACCCGGTGTGTCTTTCGGTCTGGGAATGGCCTGTGCTGCCCATGGGCCATATATGGTCCGATGCAACATCTGACCCACTAACGACCCGTGATAAAGGTGGCAACAGTTCAACCCTACGTGACTTTGGGCCTATTAAAGGCCTGTCGTATAATTCGGCCCGTTGATGCCTGTACTAAGCTTTCAACCTCTTAAAGGCCCATGATATCAGTGGGACAACTAAGGCCCAAGATATGTTTCAGCCTGCTAACGGCCCGTCATATAACTGGGCCAAAAAGGGCTCGGTCTACATATCAGCCTGCTGAAGGCCCATCGACGACTAGTGAAAATTGAGGCCCAACATGCATTTCGGCCTAATAAAGGCCCATGGTTTTTTCTGGGCCATAACAGGCAAGCAGAATATTTTGCCTATTAATGGCCCAACGCTACATGGGCCAAACTAAGCGCTAGGTCCACAAAAGGCCCAATTAAAATTTGGGCCGAATATAGGCTGGATTAAGTTGTGGGCCTGGCGCAAAGTGTGAAGGCCCCAATGGCCATTCGGTCCGAAGAAAGATGCAGGCCGACCCAATTATGGCCCGCTAAAAACCAGGCCCGTTAGAGGCGAATGTTTCGGCCCGGTCGACTACATCAGATTTTTTTCAGATAGAAAATGATGGCAGTAACTAGTAGGAATTAAGAACAAACCTACTCTATACAATAAAGAAATTACGACATATTAACTTAGAATAAACCTACACTATACAATAAAGGATTTATGGTATATTACATCCACTTGGCATCGAAGTTCGCCACCAGTGATCATAAAGCGTAACGAAGAAGCAGATTACAAAAACTAGGCACCATTGCAGCGTAATAAAATATCATTGAACTGAGACCACTTCCAAGACAGTTCAAGAAAGGTTAGCCTTGCGCGGGAACTGCTACGCAAGCTGCTGAGCAAGGTTGTGAGACCGGCCTAGCATGTTGGACATAGCTTCCAGGTGTAGTTGTTTAGCAATGAGGTTCTCATTAGTGTTCTCCGCAATCTTTCTTAGAGATAGGACTCCAAGTTGAAGTTGAGTTGTAGAATGCCTTTCTGCTAGAACTTGGGACTAAAGAAGTCGAACTGATTCAGACAGCGAATTCTGTGAGCTTGTCTGGCTGCTAGTTGATACGTCTCCAACGTATCTATAATTTTTTATTGTTCCATGCTATTATATTATCTGTTTTGGATGTTTAATGGGCTTTATTATGCACTTGTATATTATTTTTGGGACTAACCTATTAACTGAAGGCCCAGTGCAAATTGCTGTTTTGTTGCCTATTTCTGTGTTTCGCGCAAAAGAAATATCAAACGGAATCCAAACGGAAAGAAACCTTCGCGAGGATCGTTTTTGGAACAAACGCAATCTAGGAGACTTGGAGCGGACGTCAAGGAAGTAGCGAGGAAGCCACGAGGCAGGAGGGCGCGCCCCCCACCCTCATGGGCCCCTCGTGGCTCCACCGACCTACTTCTTGTTGGGGAACGTTGCAGAAAACAAAAATTTTCCTACGGTTTCACCAAGATCCATCTAGGAGTTCATCTAGCAACGAGTGATCGGATTGCATCTACATACCTTTGTAGATCACGCGCGGAAGCGTTCAAAGAACGGGGATGAGGAAGGCGTACTCGACGTGATCCAAATCACCGAAGATCCTAGCGCCGAACGGACGGCACCTCCGCGTTCAACACACGTACGGTCAGCATAACGTCTCCTCCTTCTTGATCCAGTAAGGGGGGAGGAGAGGTTGAGGAAGATGGCTCCAGCAGCAGCACGACGGCATGGTGGTGATGGAGCTGCAGTACTCCGGCAGGGCTTCACCAAGCTCTATGGAGGAGGAGGATGTGTTGGAGAGGGAGAGGGAGGCACCAAAGGCGTGGGGTGAGAGGCCCTCCTTCCCCCACTATATATAGGGAGCCTAGGGGGGCGCCGGCCCTAGGAGATGCAATCTCCTAGGGGGGCGGCGGCCAAGGGAGGAATCCCTCCTCCCCAAGGCACCTAGGAGGTGCCTTCCCCTTTTAGGACTCTTCCTTTCCTTATCTCTTGGCGCATGGGCCTCTTGGGGCTGGTGCCCTTGGCCCATATAGGCCAAGGTGCACACCCTTACAGCCCATGTGGCCCCCCCGGGGCAGGTGGCCCCACCCGGTGGACCCCTAGGACCTTTTCGGTGGTCCCGGTACAATACCGATGACCCCGAAACTTGTCCCGATGGCCGAAATAGCACTTCCTATATATAATTCTTTACCTTCGGACCATTCCGGAACTCCTCGTGACGTCCGGGATCTCATCCGGGACTCCGAAGAACATTCGGGTTACTGCATATACATATCCCTACAACCCTAGCGTCACCGAACCTTAAGTGTGTAGACCCTACGGGTTCGGGAGACATGTAGACATGACCGAGATCGCTCTCCGGTCAATAACCAACAGCGGGATTTGGATACCCATGTTGGCTCCCACATGCTCCTCGATGATCTCATCGGATGAACCACGATGTCGAGGATTCAAGCAACCCCGTATACAATTCCCTTTGTCAATCGGTATGCTACTTGCCCAAGATTCGATCGTCGGTATCCCAATACCTTGTTCAATCTCGTTACCGGCAAGTCACTTTACTCATACCGTAATGCATGATCCCGTGACCAGACACTTGGTCACTTTGAGCTCATAATGATGATGTATTACCGAGTGGGCCCAGTGATACCTCTCCGTCATACGGAGCGACAAATCCCAGTCTTGATCCGTGTCAACCCAACAGACACTTTCGGAGATACCCGTAGTATACCTTTATAGTCACCCAGTTACGTTGTGACGTTTGGTACACCCAAAGAACTCCTACGGTATCCGGGAGTTACACGATCTCATGGTCTAAGGAAAAGATACTTGACATTGGAAAACTCTAGCAAACGAACTATACGATTTTGTGCTATGTTTAGGATTGGGTCTTGTCCATCACATCATTCTCCTAATGATGTGATCTCGTTATCAATGACATCCAATGTCCATAGTCAGGAAACCATGACTATCTGTTGATCAACGAGCTAGTCAACTAGAGGCTTACTAGGGACATGTTGGTGTCTATTATTCACACATGTATTACGATTTCCGAATAACACAATTATAGCATGAATAAAGACAATTATCATGAACAAGGAAATATAATAATAATGCTTTTATTATTGCCTCTAGGGCATATTTCCAACAGTCTCCCACTTGCACTAGAGTCAATAATCTAGTTACATTGTGATGAATCGAACACCCATGGAATTCTGGTGTTGATCATGTTTTGCTCTAGGGAGAGGTTTAGTCAACGGATCTGCTATATTCAGGTCCGTATGTACTTTACAAATATCTATGTCTCCATCTTGAACATTTTCACGAATGGAGTTGAAGCGACGCTTGATGTGCCTAGTCTTCTTGTGAAACCTGGGCTCCTTGGCAAGTGCAATAGCTCCAGTGTTGTCACAGAAGAGTTTGATTGGCCCCGACGCATTGCGTATGACTCCTAGGTCGGTGATGAACTCCTTCACCCAAATTGCTTCATGCGCTGCCTCCGAGGCTGCCATGTACTCCGCTTCACATGTAGATCCCGCCACGACGCTCTGCTTGCAACTGCACCAGCTTACTGCCCCACCATTCAAAATATACACGTATCCGGTTAGTGACTTTGAGTCATCCAGATCTGTGTCGAAGCTACCGTCGACATAACCCTTTACGACGAGCTCTTCATCACCTCCATAGACGAGAAACATTTCCTTAGTCCTTTTCAGGTACTTCAGGATATTCTTGACCGCTGTCCAGTGTTCCTTGTCGGGATTACTTTGGTACCTACCTACCAAACTTACGGCAAGGTTTACATCAGGTCTGGTACACAGCATGGCATACATAATAGAACCTATGGCTGAGGCATAGGGGATGACACTCATCTCTTCTATATCTTCTGCCGTGGTCGGACATTGAGCTGAGCTCAATTTCACACCTTGCAACACAGGCAAGAACCCCTTCTTAGACTGATCCATATTGAACTTCTTCAATATCTTATCAAGGTATGTGCTTTGTGAAAGACCTATGAGGCGTCTTGATCTGTCTCTATAGATCTTGATGCCTAATATATAAGCAGCTTCTCCAAGGTCCTTCATTGAAAAACTCTTATTCAAGTAGGCCTTAATGCTGTCCAAGAGTTCTATATCATTTCCCATCAAAAGTATGTCATCTACATATAATATGAGAAATGCTACAGAGCTCCCACTCACTTTCTTGTAAACGCAGGCTTCTCCATAAGTCTGCGTAAACCCAAACGCTTTGATCATCTCATCAAAGCGAATGTTCCAACTCCGAGATGCTTGCACCAGCCCATAAATCGAGCGTTGGAGCTTGCACACCTTGTTAGCATTCTTAGGATCGACGAAACCTTCCGGCTGCATCATATACAATTCTTCCTTAAGGAAACCATTAAGGAATGCCGTTTTGACGTCCATTTGCCATATCTCATAATCATAGAATGCGGCAATTGCTAACATGATTCGGACGGACTTTAGCTTCGCTACCGGTGAGAAAGTCTCATCGTAGTCAACCCCTTGAACTTGTCGATAACCCTTAGCGACAAGCCGAGCTTTATAGATGGTCACATTACCATCCGCGTATGTCTTCTTCTTAAAGATCCATTTATTTTCTATGGCTCGCCGCTCAACGGGCAAGTCAGTCAAAGTCCATACTTCGTTTTCATACATGGATCCTATCTCGGATTTCATGGCTTCTAGCCATTTGTCGGAATCGGGGCCCGCCATCGCTTCTTCATAGTTCAAAGGTTCACCGTTGTCTAACAACATGATTTCCAAGACAGGGTTGTCGTACCACTCTGGTGCGGAATGTGTCCTTGTGGACCTTCGAATTTTAGTAGGAGCTTGATCAGAAGTATCTTGATCATCATCATTAACTTCCTCTCTAGTCGGTGCAGGCACCTCAGGAACATTTTCTTGAGTTGCGCCATTTTCCGGTTCAAGAGGTAATACTTCATCAAGTTCTACTTTCCTCCCACTTACTTCTTTCGAGAGAAACTCTTTCTCTAGAAAGGACCCATTCTTGGCAACAAAGATCTTGCCTTCGGATCTGAGGTAGAAGGTATACCCAATAGTTTCTTTAGGGTATCCTATGAAGACGCATTTTTCTGATTTGGGTTCGAGCTTTTCAGGTTGAAGTTTCTTGACATAAGCATCGCATCCCCAAACTTTTAGAAACGACAGCTTAGGTTTCTTCCCAAACCATAATTCATACGGTGTCGTCTCAACGGATTTCGACGGAGCCCTATTTAAAGTGAATGCGATAGTCTCTAAAGCATAGCCCCAAAAAGATAGCGGTAAATCGGTAAGAGACATCATAGATTGCACCATATATAATGGAGTGCGATTATGACATTCGGACACACCATTACGCTGAGGTGTTCCAGGCGGCGTGAGTTGTGAAACTATTCCACATTTTCTTAAGTGTGTGCCAAACTCGTGACTCAAGTATTCTCCTCCACGATCTAATCGCAGGAACTTGATTTTCTTGTCATGTTGATTCTCTACCTCACTCTGAAATTCCTTGAACTTTTCAAAGGTCTCGGACTTGTGTTTCATTAAGTAGACATACCCATATCTACTCAAGTCATCAGTGAGGGTGAGAACATAATGATAGCCACCGCGAGCCTCAACACTCATTGGACCGCACACATCAGTATGTATGATTTCCAATAAGTTGGTTGCTCGCTCCATTGTTCCTGAGAACGGAGTCTTGGTCATTTTACCCATGAGGCATGGTTCGCACGTGTCAAATGATTCGTAATCAAGAGACTCTAAAAGTCCATCAGCATGGAGCTTCTTCATGCGTTTGACACCTATGTGACCAAGGCGGCAGTGCCACAAGTATGTGGGACTATCATTATCAATCTTACATCTTTTGGTATTCACACTATGAATATGTGTAGCATTACGCTCGAGATTCATTAAGAATAAACCATTCACCATCGGAGCATGACCATAAAACATATCTCTCATATAAATAGAACAACCATTATTCTCGAATTTAAATGAGTAGCCATCTCGTATTAAACGAGATCCTGATACAATGTTCATGCTCAAACTTGGCACTAAATAACAATTATTGAGGTTCAAAACTAATCCCGTAGGTAAATGTAGAGGTAGCGTGCCGACGGCGATCACATCGACCTTGGAACCATTCCCGACGCGCATCGTCACCTCGTCCTTCGCCAGTCTCCGCTTATTCCGCAGCTCCTGCTTTGAGTTACAAATGTGAGCAACTACACCGGTATCAAATACCCAGGAGCTACTACGAGTACTAGTAAGGTACACATCAATTACATGTATATCACATATACCTTTTGTTTTGCCGGCCTTCTTGTCCGCTAAGTATTTGGGGCAGTTCCGCTTCCAGTGACCATTTTCCTTGCAATAAAAGCACTCAGTCTCGGGCTTGGGTCCATTCTTTGGCTTCTTCCCGGCAGCTTGCTTGCCGGGCGCGGCAACTCCCTTGTCGTCCTTCTTGAAGGTTTTCTTACCCTTGCCTTTCTTGAACTTAGTGGTTTTATTCACCATCAACACTTGATGTTCCTTTTTGACTTCTACCTCTGCTGATTTCAGCATTGCAAATACTTCAGGAATGGTCTTTTCCATCCCCTGCATATTGAAGTTCATCACAAAGCTCTTGTAGCTTGGTGGAAGCGACTGAAGGATTCTGTCAATGACCGCGTCATCCGGGAGATTAACTCCCAGCTGAGTCAAGCGGTTATGCAACCCAGACATAGTGAGTATGTGCTCACTGACAGAACTGTTTTCCTCCATCTTACAGCTGAAGAACTTGTCGGAGACTTCATATCTCTCGACCCGGGCATGAGCTTGGAAAACCATTTTCAGCTCTTCGAACATCTCATATGCTCCGTGTCTCTCAAAACGCTTTTGGAGCCCCGGCTCTAAGCTGTAAAGCATGCCGCACTGAACAAGGGAGTAGTCATTGGTACGTGCCTGCCAAGCGTTCATAACGTCTTGTTCTGCAGGGAGAACAGGTGCGTCACCCAGCGGTGCTTGTAGGACATAATCTTTCTTGGCAGCTATGAGGATGATCCTCAGGTTCCGGACCCAGTCCGTGTAGTTTCTGCCATCGTCTTTCAGCTTGGTTTTCTCTAGAAACGCGTTGAAGTTGAGGACTACGTTGGCCATTTGATCTACAAGACATATTGTAAAATATTTAGACTAAGTTCATGATAGTTAAGTTCATCTAATCAAATTATTCAATGAACTCCCACTTAGATAGACATCCCTCTGTAATCTAAGTATAACATGATCCGAGTTAACTAGGCCGTGTCCGATCATCACATGAGACGGAATAGTCAACATCGGTGAACATCTTCATGTTGATCATATCTTCTATACGACTCATGCTCGACCTTTCGGTCTTCTGTGTTGCGAGGCCATGTCTGTACATGCTAGGCTCGTCAAGTCAACCTAAGTGTTTGCATGTGTAAATCTGTCTTACACCCGTTGTATGTGAACGTTGGAATCTATCACACCCGA
Source organism: Triticum dicoccoides (assembly GCF_002162155.2). NCBI lineage: Eukaryota > Viridiplantae > Streptophyta > Magnoliopsida > Poales > Poaceae > Triticum > Triticum dicoccoides. Next base: position 619,760,385 of record NC_041384.1, on the reverse strand, counting down.
TCATCACGTGGTGCTTCGAAACAACGAACTGTCGCAATGGTGCACAGTTAGGGGGAACACTTTCTTGAAATTATTATGAGGGATCATCTTATTTACTACCGTCGTTCTAAGCAAACAAGATGCAGAAACATGATAAACATCACATGCAATCAAATAATAATAGTAACATGATATGGCCAATATCACATAGCTCCTTTGATCTCCATCTTGGGGCTCCATGATCATCTTGTCACCGGCATGACACCATGATCTCCATCATCATGATCTCCATCATCGTGTCTCCATGAAGTTGCTCGCCAACTATTACTTCTACTACTATGGCTAACGCGTTTAGCAATAAAGTTAAGTAATTTACATGGCGTTTCTCAATGACACGCAGGTCATACAAAAAATAAAGACAACTCCTATGGCTCCTGCCGGTTGTCATACTCATCGACATGCAAGTCGTGATTCCTATTACAATAGCATGAACATCTCATACATCACATATATATCATTCATCATTCATCACAACTTTGGCCATATCACATCACAGAACACTTGCTGCAAAAACAAGTTAGACGTCCTCTAATTGTTGTTGCAAGTTTTACGTGGCTGAAATAGGGTTCTAGCAAGAACGTTTTCTTACCTATGTTAAAGCCACAACGTGATTTGTTAACTTCTATTTACCCTTCATAAGGACCCTTTTCATCGAATCCGCTCCAACTAAAGTGGGAGAGACAGACACCCGCCAGCCACCTTATGCAACTAGTGCATGTCAGTCGGTGGAACCGGTCTCACATAAGCGTACGTGTAAGGTTGGTCCGGGCCGCTTCATCCCACAATACCGTTGAAGCAAGATAAGACTAGTAGCGGCAAGAAAGTTGACAACATCAACGCCCACAACAAATTGTGTTCTACTCGTGCAAGAGAACTACGCAAAGACCTAGCTCATGATGCCACTGTTGGGGAACGTTGCAGAAAACAAAAAATTTCCTATGGTTTCACCAAGATCCATCTAGGAGTTCATCTAGCAACGAGTGATCGGATTGCATCTACATACCTTTGTAGATCACGCGCGGAAGCGTTCAAAGAACGGGGATGAGGAAGGCGTACTCGACGTGATCCAAATCACCGGAGATCCTAGCGCCGAACGGACGACACCTCCGCGTTCAACACACGTACGGTCAGCGTAACATCTCCTCCTTATTGATCCAGCAAGGGGGGAGGAGAGGTTGAGGAAGATGGCTCCAGCAGAAGCACGACGGCGTGGTGGTGATGGAGCTGCATTACTCCGGCAGGGCTTCGCCAAGCTCTATGGAGGAGGAGGATGTGTTGGAGAGGGAGAGGGAGGCACCAAAGGCGTGGGGTGAGAGGCCCTCCTTCCCCCACTATATATAGGGAGCCTAGGGGGGGCGCCGGCCCTAGGAGATGCAATCTCCTAGGGGGGCGGCGGCCAAGGGAGGAATCCCTCCTCCCCAAGGCACCTAGGAGGTGCCTTCCCCTTTTAGGACTCTTCCTTTCCTCATCTCTTGGCGCATGGGCCTCTTGGGGCTGGTGCCCTTGACCCATATAGGCCAAGGCGCACACCCCTACAGCCCATGTGGCCCCACCCGGTGGACCCCCGGGACCTTTCCGGTGGTCCCGGTACAATATCGATGACCCCGAAACTTGTCCCGATGGCCGAAATAGCACTTCCTATATATAATTCTTTACCTCTGGACCATTCCGGAACTCCTCGTGACGTCCGGGATCTCATCCGGGACTCCTAAGAACATTCGGGTTACTGCATATACATATCCCTACAACCCTAGCGTCACCGAACCTTAAGTGTGTAGACCCTACGGGTTCGGGAGACATGTAGACATGACCGAGATCGCTCTCTGGTCAATGACCAACAGCGGGATCTGGATACCCATGTTGGCTCCCACATGCTCCTTGATGATCTCATCGGATGAACCATGATGTCGAGGATTCAAGCAACCCCGTATACAATTCCCTTTGTCAATCGGTATGCTACTTGCCCGAGATTCGATCGTCGGTATCCCAATACCTTGTTCAATCTCGTTACCGGCAAGTCACTTTACTCGTACCGTAATGCATGATCCCGTGACCAGATACTTGGTCACTTTGAGCTCATAATGATGATGTATTACCGAGTGGGCCCAGTGATACCTCTCCGTTATACGGAGCGACAAATCCCAATCTTGATCCCTGTCAACCCAACAGACACTTTCGGAGATACCCGTAGTATACCTTTATAGTCACCCAGTTACGTTGTGATGTTTGGTACACCCAAAGCACTCCTACGGTATCCGGGAGTTACACGATCTCATGGTCTAAGGAAAAGATACTTGACATTGGAAAACTCTACCAAACGAACTATACGATCTTGTGCTATGTTTAGGATTGGGTCTTGTCCATCACATCATTCTCCTAATGATGTGATCTCGTTATCAATGACATCCAATGTCCATAGTTAGGAAACCATGACTATCTGTTGATCAACGAGCTAGTCAACTAGAGGCTTACTAGGGACATGTTGGTGTCTATTATTCACACATGTATTACGATTTCCGGATAACACAATTATAGCATGAATAAAGACAATTATCATGAACAAGGAAATATAATAATAATGCTTTTATTATTGCCTCTAGGGCATATTTCCAACACTTCTTTCGCCTATATATACTCATATACCCTGAAAACATCCAGGAGCACCACGAAACCCTATTTCCATCGCCGCAACCTTCTATACCTATGAGATCCCATCTTGGGGCCTTTTCCGGCGCTTCTCCGGAGGGGGAATCGATCATGGAGGGCATCTACATCAACACCATAGCCTCTCCGATGATGTGTGAGTAGTTTACCACACACCTTCGGGTCCATAGTTATTAGCTAGATGGCTTCTTCTCTCTCTTTGGATCTCAATACAAAGTTCTCCTCGATTCTCTTGGATATCTATTCGATGTAATTCTTTTTGCGGTGTGTTTGTCAAGATCTGATGAATTGTGGGTTTATGATCAAGATTATCTATGAACAATATTTGATTCTTCTCTGAATTCTTATATGCATGATTTAAATATCTTTGCAAGTCTCTTTGAATTATCAGTTTGGTTTGGCCTACTAGATTGATCTTTCTTGCACTGGGAGAAGTGCTTAGCTTTGGGTTCAATCTTGCAGTGTCCTTTCCCAGTGACAACAGGGGCAGCAAGGCACGTATTGTATTGTTGCCATCGAGGATAAAAAGATGGGGTTTATATCATATTGCTTGAGTTTATCCCTCTACATCATGTCGTCATGCCTAATGCGTTACTCTGTTCTTATGAACTTAATACTCTAGATGCATGCTGGATAGCGGTCGATGTGTGGAGTAATAGTAGTAGATGCAGAATCGTTCGGTCTACTTGTCACGGACGTGATGACTATATAGATGATCATGCCTAGATATTCTCATAACTATGCGCTTTTCTATCAATTGCTCGACAGTAATTTGTTCACCCACCGTAGATTATGCTATCTTGAGAGAAGCCACTAGTGAAACCTATGGCCCCCGGGTCTATTCTCCGTTATATTATTTTCCCATCAACTTGCCAATTTCCGTCGCCGTTTATTTTGCAATCTACGGAAAATATTTATCTTATTATCTTTATCAGATCTCACTTTTGCAAGTGGCCGTGAAGGGACTGACAACCCCTTTATCGCGTTGGTTGCAAGGTTCTTGATTGTTTGTGCAGGTACGAGGGACTTGCGTGTAGTCTCCTACTGGATTGATACCTTGGTTCTCAAAAACCGGGGGAAATACTTACGGTACTTTGCTGCATCACCCTTTCCTCTTCAAGGGAAAACCAATGCATGCTCAAGAGGTAGCAAGAAGGATTTCTGGCGCCGTTGCCGGGGAGATCTACGCACAAGTCAAGACACACCAAGTACCCATCACAAACTCTTATCCCTCGCATTACATTATTTGCCATTTGCCTCTCGTTTTCCTCTCCCCCACTTCTAAAACAAGTTTTGAAAACCTTTGCCTTTTCTTCACCTTCTTCCCGTATGTATCTTTGTTTGTGTTTCCATGTGCCTTCTATTTGCTTGCATCTTTGCTTGCTAAAAATCTATTGATATGGATCCACTTAAAGTGTTCTACTTGGATCATCTTCGATCCTTATGCGCTCGTGCTGAAACCCCAACTAGCCTAGTTGATGGGAAATCTTTAGATGAGCATGCTCATTTTGTGCGTTACTGTTTGTCTAAAAAAGGGAGACTCTTATGTGATCAAATAAACAGATTTTTGTGTTATGCTTGGAATCTTTGTGAAATTTATGATTTTACTTGTTGCTCTAAGAACTCTAAAAAACACCTCCCCTACCTATGTGAGTTTAATGACAACGAAATCTTATCTTCTTATGCAAAGGGTGTTTATAGTTACTACGATATCGAACAAATTGAAGAATTTGTTGCTTTTAAGGGTGCTTGTGAAGTTGCTTCTTTGATTGAAAAGTATGATATTACTCTCTATGAATCTGAAAGTTTTGACATGCTTAAATATTGCTATGAAAACTATGCTCATAATGTCTATGTCAAAGAATTTATTTAAAGAATGACCGTTGCTTCGGAAGAAAATAATGATATGCATGAATCTATAGATAATTATGATTCCAATGATTTGATTGAAATATCCCTTGATGAACATGATGCTTGCTATTCTTGTGGCCATGATGCCAATATTTATGAAGATGAATTTGCTACAGTTCCTTATGTTAAACATGAGATCGTTGCAATTGCACCCATACTTGATAGTTCCTTCGATGACAAGCATGATTGCAATGATGTTATTATAAATTCGCTTAATGTCTATTGTGTTAATGATATGAAAAACCTCGAGTTTGGGGATGCTAGTTTTGCTATGACTACTCTTTGTTGCAATGATCATGATTGGGGTGATTCTTCCTATGATCTTGAAAATTTATTTAAGCCCCATGATGAATATGAGATTGATAATAATGTTTGCAATAATATTGAAAGTGGGTTTGGAAGAGTGTCAACTTTAGATCCCACATATTTGGAGAATGTTCAATCTTATGAAGTTTTTGATAAAAGTGGGTTTGGAGAGGTCATGACTTTAGCTAATGTTAATCCCACTATTTTGGAAGAGTGTCAACTTCGCATGCATGTGGATCGTGTTGAGAATATGTTATGTGATATCTATATTGTTGAATTTGATTATGATCCTACATGTAATTATTATGAGAGAGGAAAATATGGTTGTAGAAATTTTCGTGTCACTAAATTACCTCTCGTTATGTTGAGATTGCTATTGTTTCTTTCCGCTTCCTTGCATATGTTAGTTTTTGCTTGCTATGATAATTTGTTTGCCTATAAGATGCCTATGCATAGGAAGTATGTTAGACTTAGATGTGTTTGTCACGTGTTTCATGATGCTCTCTTCGTGCTTCAATTCTTGTCTTTCATGTGAGCATCATTGGAATTATCAATGCCTAGCTAGGGGCGTTAAACGATAGCGCTTGTTGGGAGGCAACCCAGTTTTATTTTCGTTTCTTGTTTTTTTATCCTACTTAGCAATAAATAATTTATCTAGCCTCTGTTATGACTATGTTTTTTATGTTTTAATTAGTGTTTGTGCCAAGTAAAGCCTTTAGGATCTTCTTGGATGATAGTTGTTTGATCTTGCTGGAAAAAACCCAGAAGGTATGCGCTCACGAGAATAGTTTTAAGTTTTTTACCAGAGAGCGATAAAATACCAATTGCAACTGAAGTAGATCAATATACAAATTATTTAGGACATCCTAATTTCTCAGGATTTTTGGAGTACCTACAGATTGCTACAGACTGTTCTGTTTTTGACAGATTCTGTTTTTCGTGTGTTGTTTGCTTATTTTGATGAATCTATGGCTAGTATCGGGGGGTATGAACCATAGAGAAGTTGGAATACAGTAGGTTTAACACCAATATAAATAAAGAATGAGTTCATCACAGTACCTTAAAGTGGTGATTTGTTTTCTTATACTAACGAAGCTCGTGAGTTTTTCTGTTGAGTTTTGTGTTGTGAAGTTTTCATGTTTTGGGTAAAGATTTGATGGATTTTGGAATAAGGAGTGGCAAGAGCCTAATCTTGGGGATTTCCATTGCACCCCAAGGTAAAACTCATGGACAACCAAAAGCCTAAGCTTGCGGATGCCTCGGAAGGCATCCCCTCTTTCGTCTTCGTCCATCGGTAACTTTACTTGAGGCTATATTTTTATTCACCACATGCTATGTGTTTTGCTTGGAACGTCTTGTATGATTTGAGTCTTTGCTTATTAGTTTACCAGAATCATCCTTGCTGTACACACCTTTTGGAGCAACACACATCAATCGGAATTTATTGGAATACTCTTTGTGCTTCACTTATATCTTTTGAGCTAGATAATTTTGCTCTAGCGTTTCACTTGTATCTTTTAGAGCACGGTGGTGGTTTTATTTTATGGAAATTATTAATCTCTCATGCTTCACTTGTATTACTTTCAGAGTCCTTCAGAATAGCATGGTGATTTGCTTTGGCAATAAAATTAGTCCGAATATGATAGGCATCCAAGATGGGTATAATAAAAACTTTCATAAAAAGTGCATTGAATACTATGAGAAGTTTGATACTTGATGATTGTTTTGAGATATGAAGATGGTAATATTAGAGTCGTGCTAGTTGAGTAGTTGTGAATTTGAGAAATACTTGTGTTGAAGTTTGCAAGTGCCGTAGCATGCATGTATGGTGACCGTTGTGTGACAAATTTGAAACATGAGGTGTTCTTTGATTGTCATCCTTATGAGTGGCGGTCGGGAACAAGCGATGGTATTTTCCTACCAATCTATCCCCCTAGGAGCATGCACATAATGCTTGGTTTTTGATGACTTGTAGATTTTTGCAATAAGTATGTGAGTTCTTTATGACTAATGTTGATTCCATGGATTATACACACTCTCACCTTTCCATCATTGCTATCCTCTTCGGTACCGCGCATTGCCCTTTCTCACCTTGGGAGTTGGTGCAAACTTCGCCGGTGCATCCAACCCCCGTGATATGATATGCTCTATCACAAATAAACATTCTTATATCTTCCTCAAAACAACCACCATACCTACCTATTATGGCATTTCCATAGCCATTCCGAGATATATTGCCATGCAAATTTCCACCATTTCATTTATTATGACACGCTTCATCATTGTCATATTGCCTTGCATGTCACTCTTGATTCATGGCCCATCCCGGTACACCGCCGGAGGCACTCATATAGAGTCATATTTTGTTCTAGTATCAAGTTGTAATCATTGAGTTGTAAATAAATAGAAGTGTGATGATCATCATTAATAGAGCATTGCCCCCCCCCCCAAAAGAGAAAAAAAATAAAAGGGATAATGCTACTATATTTTTTCCACACTTGTGCTTCAAAGTAGCACAATGATCTTTATGATAGAGAGTCTCTTATTTTGTCACTTTCATATACTAGTGGGAATTTTTCATTATAGAACTTGGCTTGTATATTCCAACAATGGGCTTCCTCAAATGCCCTAGGTCTTTGTGAGAAAGCAAGTTGTATGCACACCCACTTAGTTTCTTTTGTTGAGCTTTCATACATTTATAGCTCTAGTGCATCCGTTGCATGGCAATCCCTACTCCTTGCATTGACATCAATTGATGGGCATCTCCCTAGCCCGTTGATTAGCCGCGTCAATGTGAGACTTTCTCCTTTTTTGTCTTCTCCACACAACTCCCATCATTATATTCTATTCCACCCATAGTGCTATGTCCATGGCTCACGCTCAGGTATTGCGTGAAAGTTGAAAAAAGTTTGAGATTACTAAAGTATGAAACAATTGCTTGTCTTGTCATCGGGGTTGTGCATGATGAGAGCATTTTTGTGTGACGAAAATGAAGCATAGCCAAACTATATGATTTTGTAGGGATAAGCTTTCTTTGGCCATGTTATTTTGAGAAGACATAATTGCTTAGTTAGTATGCTTGAAGTATTATTATTTTTATGTCAATATTAAACTTTTATCTTCTATCTTTGGGCTCTCAACATTCATTCCACAATAAATAGAATTACTTTGAAAATTATGTTAGGTAGCATTCCACATCAAAAATTCTGTTTTTATCATTTACGTACTCGAGGACGAGCAGGAATTAAGCTTGGGGATGCTTTATACGTCTCCAACGTATCTATAAATTTTTATTGTTACATGCTATTATATTATCTGTTTTGGATGTCTAATGGGCTTTATTATGCACTTGTATATTATTTTTGGGACTAACCTATTAACCGAAGGCCCAGTGCAAATTGCGTTTTTTTCCTATTTCAGTGTTTCGCAGAAAAGGAATATCAAACGGAATCCAAACGGAATGAAACCTTCGCGAGGATTGTTTTTGGAACAAACGCAATCCAGGAGACTTGGAGTGGACGTCAAGGAAGCAACGAGGAATCCACGAGGCAGGAGGGCGCGCCCCTACCCTCGTGGGCCCCTCGTGGCTCCACCGACCTATTTATTTCGCATATATATACTCATATACCCTGAAAACATCCAGGAGCACCACGAAACCCTATTTCCACTACCGCAACCTTCTGTACCTGTGAGATCCCATCTTGGGGCCTTTTCCGGTGCTCCGGCGGAGGGGGAATCGATCACGGAGGGCATCTACATCAACACCATAGCCTCTCCGATGATGTGTGAGTAGTTTACCACACACCTTCGGGTCCATAGTTATTAGCTAGATGGCTTCTTCTCTCTCTTTGGATCTCAATACAAAGTTCTCCTCGATTCTCTTGGAGATCTATTCGATGTAATTCTTTTTGCGGTGTGTTTGTCGAGATTCGATGAATTGTGGGTTTATGATCAAGATTATCTATGAACAATATTTGATTCTTCTGTGAATTCTTATATGCATGATTTAAATATCTTTGCAAGTCTCTTCGAATTATCAGTTTGGTTTGGCCTACTAGATTGATCTTTCTTGCAATGGGAGAAGTGCTTAGCTTTGGGTTCAATCTTGCGGTGTCCTTTCCCAGTGACAGCAGGGGCAGCAAGGCACGTATTGTATTGTTGCCATCGAGGATAAAAAGATGGGGTTTATATCATATTGCTTGACTTTATCCCTCTACATCATGTCATCTTGCCTAATGCGTTACTCTGTTCTTATGAACTTAATACTCTAGATGCATGCTGGATAGCGGTCGATGTGTGGAGTAATAATAGTAGACGCAGAATCGTTTTGGTCTACTTGTCACGGACGTGATGCCTATATACATGACCATGCCTAGATATTCTCATAACTATGCGCTTCTCTATCAATTGCTCGACAATAATTTGTTCACCCACCGTAGATTATGCTATCTTGAGAGAAGCCACTAGTGAAACCTATGGTCCCGGGGTCTATTCTCCATTATATTATTTTCTCGTCAACTTGCCAATTTATGTCGCCGTTTATTTTGCAATCTTTACTTTTCAATCTATACAACAAAAATACCAAAAATATTTATCTTATTATCTTTATCAGATCTCACTTTTGCAAGTGGTCGTGAAGGGTCTGACAACCCCTTTATCGCGTCTATTGCAAGGTTCTTGATTGTTGGTGCAGGTACGAGGGACTTGTGTGTAGTCTCCTACTGGATTGATACCTTGGTTCTCAAAAACCGAGGGAAATACTTACGCTACTTTGCTGCATCACCCTTTCCTCTTCAAGGGAAAACCAACGCATGCTCAAGAGGTAGCACTAGTCTCAAGTAACTTGAACACCACATCAAGACAAGACTTTGGAGTTGTCTCACTATCTTCAAGATGTTTTGCCTTCTTTGCTGCAATATATGTTGGGGTTGTCTCACAGCCTTCAGCAGACTTGTGCATGCCATCAGGCATATCACCCTGAAACAAGCAGAGAGATGAGAGGTTTTGCACGTGTATAAACATATATTATAATTGTGCTGTCAATTCCATCCAATTTCAAATTAGAAAATAAAGATTAAGTTCAAAATATCAATAGCATAATTTGGCATTGTTCATAATGCGGGGAGCTTTACCACACTACTGGATTACCATGTCAACATAACAAGCATAGATGAAGGGCAAAGACAATCATTGTATCTATTTTGGTTAATGTGCATGGCATGTTGTTCATATCATCAGCCACATCAGTAAGATAAAACAGGAGATGACAAGGTGCAAACGTGGGCTGCTTCATCACACACTGGATTATAGATCCACAAAAACAAGCATACATATAGGTAGTATTGAGTAATGTGCATGGTATGAATAAGGAATTTGGTTTTACAAGTAAAACTTGGAACTTACGGTTCTTGGAAACATGCATTTTGATAGAAACAACAAACTAAACAACAGTAAATGATAGGGAGTATGAGCAAAATAAACAGCAATTGAGCATAAAGGCTTTAGAAAGACTGACTTACATTAACAGTTAACACTGGCTTTATAATGCCCTTCTCCATGTCAAGGGAAGGATAACTCAAGAATTTCAGCACATAATCTTATTCATAATCATTGCCTGTACTCTACATTTCGTAGAGAGTAATTATAGATATGATAATACTGGAAGGGATAGAGGATAATGAAGATAAGATGCAGATTGATGCTACATAATCAACTACCAATCCCTGGAAGTACAAGTGTTACACGACAAAATGTACTGACAAGAGCAATCACTACAAAAAAAGATACATCCGTGACATTTTGAGCCGAACGATTTTTTTTCTATCATGCGTATGACACTCCTATGACGATAATTGTGACAAAACCCGGTATCATCATAGATGTGGTGGTCTCCTACTTCTATGACAAAAAATCATGACAAAAAATGGGCTTTTCGTCCTGGGCGGGCCAGAGATGCAGTTGCATAACATTCTTTGGGCCGTCCATGACCAAAAAAACCATGGTAGAGGCGAGGGCGAGGAAAATATCAGGGGAGTTCCCAGTTACAATGGGCGGTCAGGATGCGAGTGATGCACGTTTCTCTCATACGTACGCACGTGTGTGTGAGGCGTTGCACTCTAACTGAACCCGAGCGAGGCGTTGGGCTCTAACTGAACCCGAGCGATTGCACTAGCTACGTTACGGAACCCGAGCGATCGATCCCTTGATGTTAATTGAACCCGAGTGATTCCTTCACTACTGCTTCTAACTGAAGCCAATTGAACCCTGCTGCCTCCTTCCCTTGATGAACAGTGAGCATTGTTGGGGGGG
>NC_041384.1:619710818-619748809 GCF_002162155.2 Triticum dicoccoides | reverse complement strand
TGAACAGTTCTCGGTGGGGAGTTTGATGAACAGGATCCCATGGGTAGTAGAGGTCGTTCCCGCTGGATGAACAGGACCCCGATCGAGCCGATTGGGGGTGGATGAACAGGACCCCATGGAGGGCTGGTTGAACAGTAGCCGGTGGAGGGTGAGGGAGTCCTGGACTAAGGCGTCCTCGAGCGGCTGGCCTGTTGGACATGGGCGAACTATTGGGCCATGAAGATACAAGATAGAAGACTTTCTCCCGTGTCCGCATAGGACTCTCCTTTGCGTAGATGGCAAGCTAGGTGGCCGGATGTACTATTTCCTTTCTATGTAACCGACCTTGTACAACCCTAGTTCCCTCTGGTGTCTATATAAACTGGAGGGTTTAGTCCGTAGGGACAATCATAATCAGATAGGCTAGACTTCTAGGGTTTTAGCCATTACTATCTCGTGGTAGATCAACTCTTGTAACCCCCATACTCATCAATATTAATCTAGCAGGACATAGGGCTTTACCTCCATCGAGAGGGCCCGAACCTAGGTAAACATTGTGTTCCCTGTCTGCTGTTACCATCAACCTCAGACGCATAGTTTGGGACCCCCTACCCGAGATCCGCCGGTTTTGACACCGACATTGGTGCTTTCATTGAGAGTTCCATTGTGATGTCGAAGTCAGGGTTGATGGCTTGCCTTGTGATCAAGGACAACATCGCCGCCGATGGAGCCCTGGCCTTAGGCCAAACCCTCCGGTTGGGTGGCTTTATCATGACCGCCCGTTCAACCGGTGAGCCGACAATGACTCCTTGGTTAATCGAAAATCGCCTCCGAATACTCCAAACAGATGGATCCAACGGAATTATCGTCCTTGAACGAACTCCTGGATCGCATTGCCGCCTTGGGGGTCGCTACAGACTACGGTCGGATTGGGCTTAAACCCGATCAGAGAGAAATCAAATCTCCATCGATCACCCATTAGATAGCGGTAGTGGAGTAGCAAAACAACAACTCTCCCTCTATACCGAGGACGAACTATGTTCCGAATACCTGCCCACGGAACGACATGCCTTGACCGACGAACTTGGAATCAGACGGTAGACCTCAAAAATCGGTCGATCTCCCGGAGCCCGAACTATTAAGCTCGGAAATTTCTCAAACTCCGGATCCCAAATTGGGTCAGGGTTCGGATTTAAATCCACCCACCCACCCAGATATACGCGATCTCACATACCTACGACAACAGTCTCAGGAAATAGTCCATCACTTTTGGGCCAGATTCCTCCTTGTCAAGAACAAGATCAAAGATTGCCGCGACAAAGACGTGATCTCAATGTTCCGCAGTAATTGTACGAACGAAGGAATCCTCAACGCTATCAACCGCCATCACGTATTACTCTTCGCCGACTTGGCAACCATAGTACGACAGCTTGTTGGGAACCGCCAGCTCCCACTCAACCTTTCGTCCGGACAAAAAGGATGCACCCTCACGGGGCGCCTGACACAACAGTAAAGAAATCCAAACCCATTACGGGGCACAGAACCGTTCTGGAGGGATGGCTCGATAGGCCGTGCAAAATACACACAACACCGGATACCATACCTACCCACAGCCTTAGAGCACGTTGGATACTTCGGCAAGTGGCCAAGAGTGGTGAGGATATCCTCACCAAAAATACATCAGAACAATTCCCCCGGGAACACGATGACCGCAGAGTATTGACGGTCTTCGAGACTTTCGCTTCAAACAATCGGCGCAAAAGTGCACTCCGCGACCTCGCCGAAGTCTGTCAAGTCGCAACAATAAATCCTTGGAACGACATGGCCATAACTTTCAATGCCAGTGACGAACCAAAAACCCGGTCAGTCCGGGCACGAGCCGAATTGGTCCTCAATCCAATTGTGGACGGTTTTCGACTCACCAAGGTGCTCATGGACGGTGGCAACGGATTAAACCTCATCTACGAGGATACACTCAGTAAAATGGAAATAGACAGGAGTTGTATCGAGCGAAGTAGCACGACCTTCCAAGGAATTATTCCCAGTTGGGAGGCACAATACGTGGGAAAAATCACACTTGACGTGGTATTCGGCACGCCGGAGAACTATCGGTCCGAAGAGATAACCTTCCAAGTGGCCCCTTTCAACAGTGGATACCATGCCCTGTTGGGGCGAGATGCGTTCACACGCTTTCAAGCCATACCTCATTACGGGTACATGACGCTCAAAATGCCCGGGCCCAACGGTATTATCACTCTCGCTAGTGATCCGGATATAGCCCTCCGTGCAGAAAACAAAACAGCCTCCCTAGCCCTTGAGGCACTCTCTGAGGCCCTTGCGGCTGAAGAGTTAACTGCGCTGCGCTCAACGGTGGATAGGGACGACGTAATCCTCAACAAGCGCTCCAAATCCACCTCCTTCAAACCAGCAGATGAAATAGTCAAATTTCAAGTCCACCCGACGGACCCAAAGAAGACAACCTCCATTGGTGCACACCTGGAATCGACGGTGGACGCCGCACTACAAGCGTTCCTACGCGAGAACTAGGACATATTCGCCTGGCACCCTTCTGATATGCCAGGAATCCCACGCAGGTTGGCTGAGCACAGCCTCAATATATTGAAGAGATACAAGCCAGTTAAGCAAACACTGCGGCGCTTTTCTGAACCCAAACGACAAGCTATGGGGGAAGAGCTAGCCAAGCTAATCGAGGGCAGATTCATCAATGAAATAAAACATCCAGACTGGCTAGCAAACCTGGTGATGGTGCCAAAGAAGGATAAATCTTGGCGCTTGTGCGTCGATTTCAAAGACCTCAACAAAGCTTGCCCTGAGGATCCATCCCCCCTCCCCTGCATCGATCAAACTATTGATGCCATTGCAGGACACGACTCACTGTGTTTCCCCGACGCGTATTCCGGATACCATCAACTTAAAATGAAGGAATCTGACCAAGCCGCAACGACATTTATTACCCCATACGGGCCTTTCTGCTTCAACACTTTGCCCTTTGGGCTCAAAAACGTTGGCGCCACCTACCAACGCATGATTCAAACATGCCTGGAGAAACAAATCGACAAGACAGTTGAAGCATATGTGGACGACGTCGTCATCAAGACTAAGCGCGTCGAGTCATTAATAGATGACTTACGTCTCACATTCGACAATCTCCGGACATATGGCATTAAGCTCAATCCAGAAAAATGTGTTTTCCGCGTCCCCTATGGAAAACTACTGGGCTTCATTGTGTCCAGTAGAGGAATCGAGGCAAATCCAGCCAAAATCCGAGCTTTGTCACAATTGGCTACACCAACAGACCTTAAACAGGTCCAAAGACTAGCTGGATGCATGGCAGCTTTAAGCCGCTTTATCTCTAGACTAGGAGAAAAAGCATTGCCAGTTTATCGACTTCTCCGGCGCACCAATCACTTCGAGTGGACAGATACAACAACAGCCGAATTGGAAGAAATAAAGGCTCTTTTAGCAAGCAACCCAATCCTAGCCGCGCCAAGCGTCAGCGAACTAATGTTATTATTGAAGGAAATATGCCCTAGAGGCAATAATAAAGTTATTATTTATCTCCTTATATCATGATAAATGTTTATTATTCATGCTAGAATTGTATTAACCGGAAACATAATACATGTGTGAATACATAGACAAACAGAGTGTCACTAGTATGCCTCTACTTGAGTAGCTCGTTGATCAAAGATGGTTATGTTTCCTAACCATAGACATGAGTTGTCATTTGATTAACGGGATCACATCATTAGGAGAATGATGTGATTGACTTGACCCATTCCGTTAGCTTAGCACTTGATCGTTTAGTTTGTTGCTATTGCTTTCTTCATAACTTATACATGTTCCTATGGCTATGAGATTATGCAACTCCCGTTTATCGGAGGAACACTTTGTGTGCTACCAAACGTCACAACATAACTGGGTGATTATAAAGGTGCTCTACAGGTGTCTCCGAAGGTACTTGTTGGGTTGGCGTATTTCGAGATGAGGATTTGTCACTCCGATTGTTGGAGAGGTATCTCTGGGCCCACTCGGTAATGCACATCACTTAAGTCTTGCAAGCATTGCAACTAATGAGTTAGTTGCGGAATGATGTATTACAGAACGAGTAAAGAGACTTGCCAGTAGCAAGATTGAACTAGGTATTGGAATACCGACGATTGAATCTCGGGCAAGTAACATACCGATGACAAAGGGGACAACGTATGTTGTTATGCGGTTTGACCGATAAAGATCTTCATAGAATATGTAGGAACCAATATGAGCATCCAGGTTCCGCTATTGGTTATTGACCGGAGAAGTGTCTCGGTCATGTCTACATAGTTCTCGAACCCGTAGGGTCCGCGCGCTTAAAGTTTGGTGACGATCGTAATTAGGGTTTTTGTGTTTTGATGTACCGAAGGTAGTTCGGAGTCCCAGATGTGATCACGGACATGACGAGGAGTCTCAAAATGGCTGAGACATAAAGATTGATATATTGGAAGCCTATATTTGGATATCGGAATCGTTCCGGGTGAAATCGGGATTTTACCGGAGTACTGGGGGGTTACCGGAACCCCCCCGGGGGTTAATGGGCCTACATGGGCCCTAAGGGAGAAGAGGAGGGCCGGCGAGGGCAGGCCACACGCCCCTCCCCCTAGTCCGAATAGGACAAGGAAGGGGGGGGGGGCGGCGCCCCCCTTTCCTCTTTCCCCCTTCCCCTTTCCTTCTCCAACAAGGCAAGAGGGGGGAGTCCTACTCCCGGTGGGAGTAGGACTCCTCCAAGCGCACCCCTAGGGGCCGGCCGCACCTCCCCCCTCCCTCCTTTATATACGGGGGCAGGGGGCACCCCATGACACACAAGTTGATCTTCGTGATCGTTCCTTAGCCGTGTGCGGTGCCCCCTTCCACCATATTCCACCTCGGTCATATCATAGCGGTGCTTAGGCGAAGCCCTGCGTCGGTAGAACATCATCACCGTCATCACGCCGTCGTGCTGACGAAACTCTCCCTCAACAGTCGGCTGGATCGGAGCTCGAGGGACGTCACCGAGTTGAACGTGTGCTGAACTTGGAGGTGTCGTACATTCGGTACTTGGATCGGTCGGATCGGGAAGACGTATGACTACTTCCTCTATGTTGTGTCAACGCTTCCGTTGCCGGTCTACTAGGGTACGTAGACAACCCTCTCCCCTCTCGTTGCTATGCATCACCATGATCTTACGTGTGCGTAGGATTTTTCTTGAAATTACTACGTTCCCCAACAGTGGTATCAGAGCCAGGTTTTATGCGTTGATGTTATATGCACGAGTAGAACACAAGTGAGTTGTGGACGATATAAGTCATACTGCTTACTAGCATGTCATACTTTGGTTTGGCGGTATTGTTGGATGAAGCGGCCCGGACCGACATTACGCGTACGCTTACGCGAGACTGGTTCTACCGACGTGCTTTGCACACAGGTGGCTGGCGGGTGTGAGTTTCTCCAACTTTAGTTGAACCGAGTGTGGCTACGCCCAGTCCTTGCGAAGGTTAAAACAACACCAACTTGACAAACTATCGTTGTGGTTTTTGATGCGTAGGTAAGAACGGTTCTTGCTCAGCCCGTAGCAGCCACGTAAAACTTGCAACAACAAAGTAGAGGACGTCTAACTTGTTTTTGCAGGGCATGTTGTGATGTGATATGGTCAAGACATGATGAGATATAAGTTGTTGTATAAGATGATCATGTTTTGTTGAAGTTATCGGCAACTGGTAGAAGCCTTATGGTTGTCTCTTTATTGCATAAGATGCAAGCGCCAAATAATTGCTTTACTTTATCGCTATGCGATAGCAATAGTTGCAAGAGCAATAGTTGGCGAGACGACCGTGTGACAACACATTGATATAGATCAAGATGATGGAGATCATGGTGTCATACCGGTAAAGATGGAGATCATGACGATGCTTTGGAGATAGAGATCAAAGGCACAAGATGATGATGGCCGTATCATGTCACATATTTTGATTGCATGTGATGTTTATCTTTTATGCATCTTATCTTGCTTTGATTGACGGTAGCATTATAAGATGATCTCTCACTAAATTTCAAGATAAAAGTGTTCTCCGTGAGTATGCACCGTTGCCAAAGTTCGTCGTGCCCAGACACCACGTGATGATCGGGTGTGATAAGCTCTACGTCCATCTACAATGGGTGCAAGTCAGTTTTGCACATGCAGAATACTCATGTTAAACTTGACGAGCCTAGCATATGCAGATATGGCCTCGGAACACTGAGACCGAAAGGTCGAGCGTGAATCATATAGTAGATATGATCAACATAGTGATGTTCACCATTGAAAACTACTCCATTTCATGTGATGATCGGTTATGGTTTAGTTGATTTGGATCACGTGATCACTTAGAAGATCAGAGGGATGTCTTTCTAAGTGGGAGTTCTTAAGTAATATGATTAATTGAACTTAAATTTATCATGAACTTAGTCCTGGTAGTATTAGAATATCTATGTTGTAGATCAATAGCTCGCGTTTAGCTCCCCTGTTTTATTTTTGATATGTTCCTAGAGAAAACTAAGTTGAAAGATGTTAGTTGCAATGATGCGGATTGGATCCATGATCTGAGGTTTATCCTCATTGCTGCACAGAAGAATTATGTCCTTGATGCACCGCTAGGTGACAAACCTATTGCAGGAGCAGATGCAGACGTTATGAACGTTTGGCTAGCTCAATATGATGACTACTTGATAGTTTAGTGCACCATGCTTAAACGGCTTAGAATCGGGACTTCAAAGACGTTTTGAACGTCATGGACCATATGAGATGTTCCAGGAGTTGAAGTTAATATTTCAAGCAAATACCCGAGTTGAGAGATATGAAGTCTCCAACAAGTTCTATAGCTACAAGATGGAGGAGAATAGCTCAAGCAGTGAGCATGTGCTCAGATTGTCTGGGTACTACAATCGCTTGAATCAAGTGGGAGTTAATCTTCTAGATAAGATATTGATTGACAGAATTCTCTAGTCACCATCACCAAGTTAGTAGAACTTCATGATGAACTATGATATGCAAGGGATAACGGAAACGATTCCCGAGCTTTTCATGATGATGAAATCGATGAAGGTAGAAATCAAGAAAGAGCATCAAGTGTTGATGATTAACAAGACCACTAGTTTCAAAAAAGGGCAAAGGGAAAGAAAGGGAACTTCAAGATGAATGGCAAGCAAGTTGCTGCTCAAGTGAAGAAGCCCAAGTCTGGTCCTAAGCCTGAGACTAAGTGCTTCTACTGCAAAGGGACTGGTCACTGGAAGCGGAACTGCCCCAAGTATTTGGCGGATAAGAAGAATGGCAAAATGAACAAAGGTATATTTGATATACGGATTATTGATGTGTATTTTACTAGTGTTCGTAGCAGCCCCCCGGTATTTGATACTGGTTCAGTTGCTAAGAGTAGTAACTCGAAACGGGAGTTGCAGAATGAACAAAAATTAGTTAAGGGTGAAGTGACGATGTGTGTTGGAAGTGGTTCCAAGATTGATATGATCATCATCGCACACTCCCTATACTTTTGGGATTAGTGTTGAACCTAAATAAGTGTTATTTGGTGTTTCCATTGAGCATGAATCTGATTTGATCATGTTTATTGCAATACAGTTATTCATTTAAGTAAGAGAATAAATTGTTGTTCTGTTTACATATATGGTTACACACCCAATGAAAATGGTTCGTTGGATCTCGATCGTAGTGATACACATATTCATAATATTGAAACCAAAAGATGCAAAGTTAATAATGATAGTGCAACTTATTTGTGGCACTGCCGTTTAGGTCATATTGGTGTAAAGCGCATGAAGAAACTCCATGCTAATGGACTTTTGGAATCACTTGATTATGAATTAGTTGATGCTTGCGAACCATGCCTCATGGGCAAGATGACTAAGACTCCGTTCTCCAGAACAATGCAGCAAGCAACAGATTGTTGGAAATCATACATACTGATGTATGTGGTCCAATGAATATTGAGGCTCGCGGCAGGTATCATTATTTTCTGATCTTCACAGATGATTTGAGCAGATATGAGTATATCTACTTGATGAAACACAAGTCTGAAACATTTGAAAAGTTCAAAGAATTTCAGAGTGAAGTGGAGAATCATCGTAACAAAAATAAAAGTTTCTACGATATGATCGCAGAAGTAAAATATTTGATTTACGAGTTTGGCCTTCAGTTAAAACAATGTGAAATAGTTTCACTACTCATGCCACCTGGAACACCACAGTGTAATGGTGTGTCCGAACGTCGTAATCGTACTTTATTAGATATGGTGCGATCTATGATGTCTCTTACTGATTTACCGCTATCGTTTTGGGTTATGCTTTAGTGACGGCTGCATTCACGTTAAAAAGGGCACCATCTAAATCCGTTGAGGCGACACCGTATGAACTATGGTTTGACAAGAAACCTAAGCTATCGTTTCTTAAAGTTTGAGGTTGCAATGCTTATGTGAAAAAGTTTCAACCTGATAAGCTCAAACCCAAATCGGAGAAGTGCGTCTTCATAGGATACCCAAAAGAAAATGTTGGATACACCTTCTATCACAGATCCGAAGGCAAGATATTCGTTGCTGAGAATGGATCCTTTCTAGAGAAGGAGTTTCTCTCGAAAGAAGTGAGTGGGAGGAAAGTAGAACTTGATGAGGTAACTGTACTTGCTCCCTTATTGGAAAGTAGTTCATCACAGAAATCTGTTTCTGTGACTCCTACACCAATTAGTGAGGAAGCTAATGATGATGATCATGTAACTTCAGATCAAGTTGCTACCGAACCTCGTAGGTAAACCAGAGTGAGATCCGCACCAGAGTGATACGGTACTCCTGTTCTGGAGGTCATGTTACTTGACCATGACGAGCCTACGAACTATGAGGAAGCGATGATGAGCCCAGATTCCATGAAATGGCTTTAGGCCATGAAATCTGAGATGAGATCCACGTATAAGAACAAAGTATGGACTTTGATTGACTTGCCCAAAGATCGGTGAGCCATTGAGATTAAATGGATCTTCAAGAGGAAGACGGACGTTGATAGTAGTGTTACTATCTACAAAGCTAGAATTGTCGCAAAAGGTTTTCGACAAGTTCAAGGTGTTGACTACGATGAGAGTTTCTCACTCGTATCTATGCTTAAGTCTGTTTGAATCATGTTAGCAATTGCCACATTTTATGAAATCTGGCAAATGGATAAACAAAACTGCATTCCTTAATGAATTTATTAAAGAAGAGTTGTATATGATGCAACCAGAAGGTTTTGTCAATCCTAAAGGTGCTAACAAAATATGCAAGCTCCAGCGATCCATCTATGTACTGGTGCAAGCATCTTAGAGTTGGAATATACGCTTTGATAAGTTGATCAAAGCATATAGTTTTATACAGACTTGCGGTGAAGCCTGTATTTACAAGAAAGTGAGTGGGAGCACTACATCATTTCTGATAAGTATACGTGAATGACATATTGTTGATCGAAGATAATGTAGAATTATTCTGCAAAGCATAAAGGAATGTTTGAAAGGAGTTTTTCAAAGAAAGACCTCGGTGAAGCTGCTTACATATTGAGCATCAAGATCTATAGAGATAGATCAAGATGCTTGATAAGTTTTTCAATGAGTACATACTTGACAAGATTTTGAAGTACTTCAAAATGGAACAGTCAAAGAAAGAGTTCTTGCCTGTGTTACAAGGTGTGAAACTGATTAAGACTCAAAGCCCGACCACCATAGAAGATAGAAAGAGAATCAAAGTCATTCCCTATGCCTTGGCCATAGGTTCTATAAAATATGCCATGCTGTGTACCAGACCTATTGTATACCCTACACTGTTTTGACAAGGGAGTACAATAGTGATCTAGGAGTAGATCACTGGACATCGGTCAAAATTATCCTTAGTGGAATAAGGATATGTTTCTCGATTATGGAGGTGACAAAAAGGTTCGTCGTAAAGGGTTACGTTGATGCAAATTTTGACACTGATCCAGAAGACTCTAAATCTCAATCTGGATACATATTGAAAGTGGGAGCAATTAGCTAGAGTAGCTCCGTGCAGAGCATTGTTGACATAGAATTTTGCAAAATACTTACGGATCTGAATGTGGCAGACCCGTTGACTAAACTTCTCTCACAAGAAAAACATGATCACACCTTAGTACTCTTTGGGTGTTAATCACATAATGATGTGAACTAGATTATTGACTCTAGTAAACCCTTTGGGTGTTGGTCACATGACGATGTGAACTATGGGTGTTAATCACATGGTAATGTGAACTATTGATGTTAAATCACATGGCGATGTGAACTAGATTATTGACTCTAGTGCAAGTGGGAGACTGAAGGAAATATGCCCTAGAGGCAATAATAAAGTTATTATTTATTTCTTTATATCATGATAAATGTTTATTATTCATGCTAGAATTGTATTAACCGGAAACATAATACATGTGTGAATACATAGACAAACAGAGTGTCACTAGTATGCCTCTACTTGACTAGCTCGTTGATCGAAGATGGTTATGTTTCCTAACCATAAACATGAGTTGTCATTTGATTAACGGGATCACATCATTAGGAGAATGATGTGATTGACTTGACCCATTCCGTTACCTTAGCACTTGATCGTTTAGTTTGTTGTTATTGCTTTCTTCATAACTTATACATGTTCCTATGACTATGAGATTATGCAACTCCCGTTTACCGAAGGAACACTTTGTGTGCTACCAAATGTCACAACATAACTGGGTGATTATAAAGGTGCTCTACAGGTGTCTCCGAAGGTACTTTTTGGGTTGGCGTATTTCGAGATTAGGATTTGTCACCCCGATTGTCGGAGAGGTATCTCTAAGCCCTCTTGGTAATGCACATCACTTAAGTCTTGAAAGCATTGCAACTAATGAGTTAGTTGCGGAATGATGTATTACGGAACGAGTAAAGAGACTTGCCGGTAAGGAGATTGAACTAGGTATTCGAATACCGACGATCAAATCTCGGGCAAGTAACATACCAGTGACAAAGGGAACAACGTATGTTGTTATGCGGTTTGACCGATAAAGATCTTCGTAGAATATGTAGGAACCAATATGAGCATCCAGGTTCTGCTATTGTTTATTGACCGGAGAAGTGTCTCGGTCATGTCTACATAGTTCTCGAACTCGTAGGGTCCGCACGCTTAAAGTTCGGTGACGATCGTAATTAGGGTTTTTGTGTTTTGATGCACCGAAGGTAGTTCGGAGTCCCGGATGTGATCACGGACATGACGAGGAGTCTCGAAATGGTAGAGACATAAATATTGATATATTGGAAGCCTATATTTGGATATCGGAATCGTTCCGCGTGAAATCGGGATTTTACCGGAGTACCGGGGGGTTACCGGAACCCCCCGGGGGTTAATGGGCCTACATGGGCCCTAAGGGAGAAGAGGAGGGCCGGCCAGGGCAGGCCGCCCCCTCCCCCTGGTCCGAATAGGACAAGGAAGGGGGGGGGGGCGCCCCCCCTCTTTCCCTCTTCCCCTTTCCTTCTCCAACAAGGCAAGAGGGGGGAGTCCTACTCCCGGTGGGAGTATGTCTCCTCCAGGCGCACCCCTAGGGGCCGGCCGCACCTCCCCCCTCCCTCCTTTATATACGGGGGCAGGGGGCACCCCATGACACACAAGTTGATATTCATGATCGTTCCTTAGCCGTGTGCGGTGCCCCCTTCCACCATATTCCACCTCGGTCATATCGTAGCGGTGCTTAGGCGAAGCCCTGCGTCGGTAGAACATCATCACCGTCATCACGCTATCGTGCTGACGAAACTCTCCCTCAACACTCGGCTGGATCGGAGTTCGAGGGACGTCACCGAGTTGAACGTGTGCAGAACTCGGAGGTGCGTACGTTCGGTACTTGGATCGGTCGGATTGGGAAGACGTACGACTACTTCCTCTATGTTGTGTCAACGCTTCCGTTGCCGGTCTACGAGGGTACGTAGACAACACTCTCCCCTCTCGTTGCTATGCATCACCATGATCTTGCGTGTGCGTAGGATTTTTTTTGAAATTACTACGTTCCCCAACAATTATACATATCTATAACACACCAGGTGGTCAGCACAGTACTCGTCGTCGAACGAGAGGAGGATGGACACAAATTCCCGCTCCAGAAGCCGGTATACTACGTATCCACTGTCCTAAATCCATGTAAATCCCGGTACCCTCATTATCAAAAGATAGCATATGCGATCTTCATGGCATCCCGGAAGCTACGACACTATTTCCAAGAGTGCTCGATCATGGTGGATTCCGAAGTTCCATTGAGCGATATAATAAACAATCGCGACGCCGCATGCCGGATTGCCAAGTGGGCCATTGAGCTCCTTCCATTCGATAACATATAAGCCATGCCGGGCCATCAAATCCCAAGTACTGGTAGACTTCGTTGCCGAATGGACAGAAGCCGAACTCCCTAAAGAGTACTACACATATTCCAACTGGGCCATGCATTTCAATGGTTCCAAAATGCTGGCGGGCTTAGGGGCGGGCGTTGTCTTAACATCCCCCACTGGAGATACAGTTCAGTACATACTCCAAATAATATACATAGACTCCAACAATGCAGCCGAATACGAGGCCTTATTGCATTGTCTTCGGATGGCTGTCTCCATGGGCATACAACACCTGGAAGTGCACGGGTACTCGAACCTCGCGATATCTGAAATAAATGGAGATTTCGATGCCAAGGATCCGAAGATGGCGGCCTACCGTAACACCATTCTCAAAATGTCGGCTCGGTTCGAGGGGCTCGAGTTTCACCATGTGGCTGGAGAAATTAATCAAGCGGCGGATGTCCTTGCTCGCATCGGTGCCAAGCGCGAGCCCATCCCACCTAACATCTTTCTGGAAAGGCTTTTCAAGCCATCTGTGGTGTGGCAAGGGGAGAGCGGAAACGTCAGTCCGGATCCGACCATAACCCCAGACTCCAAACATACCGATATCATCGGAGGCTCAGCCACAGAAATAACGCCGTCGGCCCATCTTATCATGGCAGTCATTGCCCCATGGACCGAACCCTTCTTGGCCTACCTCAATAGGCGAGAGCTCCCTGAGGATCAGAATGAGGCTCGCTGCATTGTTCGGTGTTCGAAAGCCTATAAGGTCCATGAAGGAGAACTCTACAAGAAAAGCACCGGAGTACTTCAAAGATGTATCTCTGAGGAAGAGGGGCGGCAGCTCTTGGCTGAAATTCATGTCGGTCTCGCTGGTCACCACGTCGCAGCTCGGGCGCTTGTAAGCAAGGCCTCCCATACAAGTTTCTAGTGGCCGACGGCCCGAGCAGATGCACAGGACCTTGTCGAACGTTGCGTCGGATGCCAGCTTTTCGCCAACCAAAGACATATGCGACCCACTGCTCTACAAACAATCCCATCACTTGGCCTTTCACGGTCTGGGGGCTTGACATGGTTGGACCCCTTAAAGGAGGCAGCCATAAGAAAAAATATCTGCTAGTTATGGTAGATAAGTTCACTAAGTGGATAGAGGCCAAACCAGTTAAAACGACCGAAGCTGGACCAGTGATAGACTTTATATCCGGTGTTGTGCACCGTTACGGTGTCCCACATAGCATCATCACCGACAACGGCTCTAATTTTACAGCCGATGAGGTGAAAGCCTGGTGTGCTAATCTAGGCATTAAGCTTGATTACGCCTACGTCTATCATCCGCAAACAAACGGTCAAGTCGAACGAGCCAATGGTCTTATTATGAGTGGAGTCAAACCCAGACTAGTGCGGTCTTTGAAAGAATCAGACAAGCACTAGGTTGAGGAGCTCGACTCCGTACTCTGGGGGCTGCAGACCACACCCAACCGCACTACCGTATATACACCTTTTTTCATGGTGTACGGCACAGAGGCTGTGTTACCCTGCGACATTATTCATGACTCACCTTGAATGCGCATGTACGAAGAGAGAGAGGCCGAGCTTGATTGGCAGGACAACTTAGATGCCCTGGAGGAGGAGCGCGACGTTGCAAAAGCGCGTTCCGCATTTTATCAACAGTAGGCCCACAGACATCAAATCAGAGAAGTACGGGCCAAGACTTACAATGTTGGCGAACTCGTTCTACGCTTTCCGGAGAAGAAAAATGACAAACTCAAGCCCAAGTGGGAGGGTCCCTTCTTCATTGACGAAGTTCTCACTGGAGGAGCGTACCGCCTGTGTGATGCATCAGACAACCGCCTAGAACCGAACCCCTGGAATGCGGCCAGACTCCGAAGATTCTATGCCTAGCGCCGAACCCTTCGTTTGCTTCCTCCTCCCTATTGTTTATATCATTTTTATCCTCTCTTTTCGCCCTCTTTTATTAGCCTTAAAGCTTTCGTGCGGCTAAACCATACACCTATGACGTACACATTCTCAAATGTGTACATCCATTATACCTGGGGGCTTCTTGCACAGAAGCTTATTATTGTTATTTTTCGAGCATCAAGCTCATCACATATGCGTTTTTTCCTCATATGTACCTTTCCTTCGCCATTATATGCATTGATATGACTTAAGTTTTGGCTAAGCTGGGTTTCCTGGCTCCTGTGCTTATGCCCTATGTTCATGTTAGTTTGGCTAGGGCATAAAGGGAGCACCTCTGCGATTGTTACTGCCAGGTCATCCGGATGTGTACCTCAGACTGGGTGAAGCCAAAAGCTAGCGTTCTTAAGGGAATATTCGGTCGGCGGACTAAAGATGTTTTACATTTCTTCCACTATGAACCCCCAGATGTTACCTATACTGTGATGTTTTCAATCACAGTTCAGACATGCATATTAACGCATGCACACCCAGGGAAAGGAACCCTTAACGGAACTATTCTCTCTGGAAGATGTTTCTTACAATCACAATGTAATATAACATAGCTAGCCGGATACAACTTGTCTGTTCAAGCAAGTATGACCCCTACGCCTGATTTCCACGCATATCCCGGTCTATTTTATCGCTCGAGTATTCGGAAACACTCCGCACCTTCGGGTCCAGAGGTCGAAGCGAAAAGGTCGGCCATGACAATCGTTTTACAATCCAGCTAGGAACAAATATATTAAGGAAAGTACATAGTCACTTGGACTCAAAAACTTCCTCCTCTATACCGTCCAACAGGTTGTCTAGCTTACAATCCTGTTGGGAATATTTGGCAGCTACTTCTACTTGGTCATATACCAAGTTAACGGGGATTTCTTTCCCATCTGACCCTAGCGGTCCGACCCGGGCCATATGATTCGGATCAAGCTTGGTATACCGTGTTTTTACCATGGCCCAGGCCTCTCGCGCACCTTCCCGGCATGCTGATATCTTCCATAATCGAATACGCCGTTGTGCCCCTTTGAACAACTCCACGAGCTCCGCCATACCTCCTGGAGGAGAGGCAGATGTCCATAAAGCCTTGGCAACACTACGCATTACCTGCTGAACTCGCTCATGCATCTGGGAAATCTCTTGTAGCAGGTCGCCTTGAGATCCGGACATTTCTTCCTCGGGACGGCCAGTCAGCATACCTACAGACATAAATCTGTTAGTTCCAGCCCTCACCGAATTATAGGGAGGCAAGTTTGAAAAGCATACTGAATATGCCACCTTGTAGCCTCCTATTCTCCTTGACGGCGTCAGCTAGTTGGGCTCGAACATCTTTTAGTTCTTCGCCCAGTTGGGTATGGGAATCCTGCAGCTTGTTCCTTTCATCCCTGACCCGCGTCAGCACACGTTCGTCTGCCGCATGTTGCCTTTTGGCCTCTTGTTCACCAGCCTGGACGTCCTTCAGTTTCTCTCTCAATTGCTCTACTGATTCTGTCAGCAGAAACACAATAGTGTTAATATAACTGGTATATGATTATACTTCTTTCCGCTGGGGAGAAACATTACCAGGTGGTGCCTCCTTGGATTTTTCAATTCGGTGGTAGCCGCAGTTAGTTGAGTTTGACATTTTTCCAGCTCTTGAGACACCATGCTATTCTTATCCATAAGTGCCTGCTTATACAATGATCCTTAAATCAGTTGTATCACATGCTTTAAGTCTCGAGGGCTACGGGTGTATGATTATTAAATCTACACTTACCTGCATACTTTTAGATGCTGGTCCGTGGCTCTGGCAAGCAAATCCCGAGCAGCTCGAATGTACACATCGGCCGAGCTGAAGGCATCGAATGCCTCCTTTGAAAAGTCGGGGTCACGGAGAGCGGCCCTCCTCCGACGATGATTCATGGCGCTCTCCACTTCAGAGTTCGTGATGGACATATCGTCTGAATCCTCTGCGGAAGGATAGTTCGGCACCACTCCCATGTCAGCCCTCGTCCTTAGGGCAGGGTCTGAAACCTGACAAGTGGAGGCACGACCGACAAGATTCCCGGACATAGTCCGATGGACACTTTTCCTGATAGAATGCGGCGAATGGCATCACGATTTGATGTGGAGATCAGGAGATGAATTTTAAAAAATAAAGCCTTACCTCTTTGATGAAGGTTCTGCCGTATTGTCGTTTGCCTTTCTCTTTGAAGACATGCTCGGCGTGGGCGCCGCTCTCCTCGGAGATGCTTCTGGTACACGTTGTGACGTCGAGCGCCTCCCCTTTGGAACATGAAATAGTGCGGTGGGTGAGGCATAATAAGGAAACTCTTTTGAAGAAGGTGTCTCTTAAGTTACTTACATGCGAAGCTGGGAGGAGGCCGGGATAATTGGCGATGATAGGTACTTCCGTACCATCGTAGCTCGTCTGATAGAATACTCCATTCTCGAGATCCACAAATATGTCCGGATCTTCTTCGAATCCGGGGTCAAGATCCTGGTTGTGACCCTCCGGCTGGGGGCGGGGCTATGTATCCCCTCGGTAGCCTTCCGCCATTCCTGTTGCGAGTGGATCGGTTACTATCCATCAAAAATGATTCGGGGAGAGGAGTAAAATGGTGGGATTGGAGCTCACCCAGCTAGGAGGATTATACATGGAAAATCCATCTTGACATTGGAGACGAGTGAACTCCTCCTTCTCCCCTTTGTACAGTTCGGCCAATATTTTGGCCAAAGCGGTGGGGGTTTTCGGACCCTTCCGACCGCAGCATGAGGCGTCATCTTCCCCATTGTAGTGCCACATGGGAAGCCCTCTGTATTGGAGTGGTTGGACCCCCCGCACTATGGAGATTGCCATTACCTCAATTATTGATAATCCAGACTGGGCGAGCGTCTTAATCTTGCCCATCAAATGATTGACTTCCGCGCTATCCTCCTCCTCGAGGCTTTGAGGGCGCCAGCTATGGCGTTTCTTCAACGGAGCACTTGAAAATTTGGGGAGACCCATTCGGACTGGGTCAGGAAGAGCGACGTCGTCAATATAGAACCATTCGGAAGGCCACTCTTCGGAAGCCTTCTTCGGTGTGCCGGACAGGTATCCGGTCCCGGCGATGCGCCGTACCTCGGATCCACCCACTTCGAATATTGATCCCCCTTGATTACGAGGGATGAGGCAGAACAATTTTCTCCATAATACAAAATGGGCCTCATAGCCCAGGAATAGCTCGCATAGAGCAACGTAACCCGCGATGTGCAGGATGGAGGCGGGAGTGAAACTGTGAAGTTGGAGGCCATAATACTCCAGAAGTCCTCGGAGGAAGGGATGGATTGGAAATCCGACGCCTCTTAGCAAGAAAGGAACGAAGCATACTCATTCCCCTTGGACGGATTGGGGAAATTCTCCACCCGAACCCCGCCGTTGAAGGACGTCAATCCTGCTCGGACGGGGACTAGATCCGCGGGAGGAAGAAAACCCTGTTTTTGCAGCTTCATCAGCTGACCATGAGATACGGAACATCTCTCCCAATCACCTTTTTCGGAGCCGTGGGGATGAGAGGAAGAGCTGGGAGCGCTAGCCATGTTGGAGTGGTTCCTCTTAGCGAGCTTTGAGGATTTTTTCATAGGGTGTGGAATGGATCTGAGATCTATTCTCTTTAAATAGGCACCTCTCTTGTATGGTCAGGGTGGTATGCGCAAAATACCTCGACCTCTCGTATTCGCTCGCCACGTGGAAGCTGAAGTCAGGAAGGGGTGGAAGCCGATGGGCGCGACACTAAATGGAAAAGCCAAATACCACTCTATAAGTCAGGGACTTTGAAGTAATCGGAGGGGAACCTGCCTTGCAATGCCGAAGACAATCTGCGTGTCGGGCACCTCGTCAATGAAGTCTGGTTCGGGGGCTACGGAGGGAGTCCTGGACTACGGGGTCCTCGGGCGGCCGACCTGTTGGACATGGGCTGGACTATTGGGCCATGAAGATACAAGATAGAAGACTTTCTCTCGTGTCCGGATAGGACTCTCCTTTGCGTAGATGGGAAGCTAGGTGGCCGTATGTACTATTTCCTTTATATGTAACTGACTTTGTACAACCCTAGTTCCCTCCGGTGTCTATATAAACTGGAGGGTTTAGTCTGTAGGGACAATCATAATCAGATAGGCTAGACTTCTAGGGTTTAGCCATTACGATCTCATGGTAGATCAACTCTCATAACCCCAATACTCATCAATATTAATCTAGCAGGACGTAGGTTTTACCTCCATCGAGAGGGCCCGAACTTGGGTAAACATTGTGTTCCCTGTCTCCTGTTACCATCAACCTCAGACGCACGGTTCGAGACCCCCTACCCGAGATCCGCCGGTTTTGACACCGACAGAGGGATGGATGAATAGTAGCCCGTGGAGGGGTGGTTGAATAGGACCCCGTGGAGAGGGCTGGTTGAACAGTAGCCGGTGGAGGAGCGCTGGAGGCTGGATGAACAAGAGCTCGTGGATGAACAATCGTAGGTGGAGGCTGGAGGAGGTCAACGGTGGATGAACAGTAGCCCGTGGAGGCTGGAGGAGGTCGCCGGTGGAGATGAACGGTATCCCATGGAGTCCCGTTTTGCGGTACGCCACACCCCTCCCGATGAACAGGACCCCCGTTTCAACTGTAGCGCTCCAACACAAGTCCGTTTCCTCCGTTTTGCAGTACGCCACACCCCTCCTGATCAACGGGGCCCTATTTCGACCATAGGAGGTCCAAGAGAAGTCCGTTTCCTTCGTTTTGCGGTACGCCAGACCCCTCCCGATGAATAGGATCCCGTTTCGACCATGGCTAGTCGAACACAAGGTCATTTCCTCTGTTCTACGGTACGCCAGGCCTCGTTTCCATCGGTTATTCCGTCCAAGCCGGTTGGCTCCCGATGAACACCACGTATTCCATTGCCTCCCCATGAACACGACGCATTCCGTTGCCTCCCCATGAACACGACGATGACACGGTTTCTCTGTTCCGACCCAGCCATGTACACGAGCCCTGGCCGTACGTATGTGCCAGTAGGCGTTTGAGACCCCGCCCGTATGTACGTATGTGGCCGTATTTACTTTCTTGCACCCTGGCCGCTGTACGTACGTCTACATGCTATGTGCCCGCCTCTACTGCGACGCGTGCGTGCCTCTACTACGACACGTGCCCTTCCTTACAAGGCCATGGTTCATCGCTGCAGCCTACAGACAGACCGATCGACCAATATGTACGTACATTTTCGCGACCAGAATGACAATGCTACTTATGCTTCGACCAGGTGGGTCCCGACTGTCAGGCACTTCCTTGCGTGCGAAGATGTAGCCGGTGGGTCCCAACAGTCAGGGGGTGAATCATTTTTTTTGCCCGTAATATGGACGCACTTCCTTGCATGCGAAGATGTAGCTGGTGGGTCCCAGCAGTCAGGGGGGAAACATTTTTTCATGAAATACGGTGGCCCATCCAGTGGGTCCCTGCTGTCAGGTGGAGGAAACATTATTTTCCGCGTAATAAGGAGGCACTTCCTTACTGCGGTCGTGGACCTAACTGTCAGCATCTCCACGTACAATACTCTTCCGATAGAAGTCATTCCTTGACCACGTTGACCACGCCGCGCCGAGAGCAACAGGGCGGTGGATGACGACGAGGCCTAGGAAGGGGACGATGCGGAGCCGGGGAAGACGCGGCAATGGAAGCCCACGCGGAAAGGAGTACGAGGGTTGATACGTCCATTTTGCGTCATGCTTTTACATTGATATTTATTGCATTATGGACTATTATTACACATTATGTCACAATACTTATGCCTTTTCTCTCTTATTTTACAAGGTTTATATGAAGAGGGAGAATGTTGGCAGCTGGAATTCTAGCTTGGAAAAGGAGCAAACATTAGAGACCTATTCTGCACAACTCCAAAAGTCCTAAAACTCCAGGAAAGTCAGTTTTGGAATATATTAGAAATATTGGGTGAAGAAAGAACTAGAGGGGGGCCAACCACCGTCCACGAGGGTGGGGAACGCGCCCTACCCCGTGGGCGCGCCCCCTGCCTCGTGGGCCACCTGACAGGCCTCCGATGCCCATCTTCTGGTATAAGGTGTCTTTTGCCCAGGAAAAAAATAGAAGGAAGCTTTTGGGACGAAGTGCCGCCGTCTCGAGGCGGAACCTTTGCGGAACCAATCTAGGGCTGCGGCGGAGCTGTTCTGCCGGGGAAACATCCCTCCGGGAGAGGGAAATCGTCACCATCGTCATCGCCATCGATCCTCTCATAGGGAGGGGGTCAATCTCCATCAACATCTTCACCAGCGCCATCTCCTCTCAAACCCTAGTTCATCTCTTGTACCCGATCTTTGTCTCAAAACCTCGGATTGGTACATGTGGGTTGCTAGTAGTGTTGATTACTCCTTGTAGTTGATGCTAGTTGGTTTATTCGGTGGAAGATTATATGTTCAGATCCTTTATGCATATTAATACCCCTCTAATTATGAACATGAATATGATTTGTGAGTAGTTAAGTTTGTTCCTGAGGACATGGGAGAAGTCTTGCTATAAGTAGTCATGTGAATTTGGTATTCGTTCGATATTTTGATGAGATGTATGTTGTCTTTCCTCTAGTGGTGTTATGTGAACGTCGACTACATGGCACTTCACCATTGTTTGGGCCTAGGGGAAGGCATTGGGAAGTAATAAGTAGATGATGGGTTGCTAGGGTGACAGAAGCTTAAACCCTAGTTTATGCGTTGCTTGGTAAGGGGCTGATTTGGATCCATATGTTTCATGCTATGGTTAGGTTTACCTTAATTCTTCTTTCGTAGTTGCGGATGCTTGCGAGGGAGGTTAATCATAAGTGGGATGCTTGTCCAAGGAATGGCAGTACCCAAGCACCGGTCCACCCACATATCAAATTATCAAAGTAACGAACGCGAATCATATGAGCATGATGAAAACTAGCTTGACGATAATTCCCATGTGTCCTCAAGAGCGATTTCCTTTATATAAGACTTTGTCCAGGCTTGTCCTTTTCTACAAAAAGGATTGGCCACCTTGATGCACCTTGTTTACTTTTGTTACTTGCTACCCGTTACGAATTACCTTATCATAAAACTATCTGTTACCGATAATTTTAGTGCTTGCAGAGAACACCTTGCTGAAAACCGCTTATCATTTCCTTCTGCTCCTTGTTGGGTTCGACACTCTTACTTATCGAAAGGACTACGATAGATCCCCTATACTTTTGGGTCATCAAGACTCTTTTCTGGCGCCGTTGCTGGGGAGTGAAGCGCCTTTGGTAGGTGGAATTTGGTAAGGAAAAATTTATATAGTGTGCTGAAATTTACTGTCACTTGTTACTATGGAAAATAATCCTTTGAGGGGCTTGTTCGGGGTATCTTCACCCCGACCAGTAGAGCAAAGAGTTGCTCCTCAACCCACTGAACCTACTGAAAATGTTTACTTTGAAATTCCTTCGGGTATGATAGAGAAACTGCTAGCTAAACCTTTTACAGGAGATGGAACATTACATCCCGATATGCAACTAATCTATGTGGATGAAGTTCGTGGATTATTTAACCTTGCAGGTATGCCCGAGGATGTTATCAAGAAGAAGGTCTTCCCTTTATCTTTGAAGGGAAAGGCATTGACATGGTTTAGGCTATGATGATATTGGATCATGGAACTACGACCGATTGAAATTGAATTTCACCAGAAGTTTTATCCTATGCATCTGGTTCATCGTGATCGTAATTATATATATAATTTTTGGCCTCGCGGAGGAGAAAGTATTGCTCAAGCTTGGGGGAGCCTTAAGTCAATGTTATATTCATGCCCCAATCATGAGCTCTCAAGAGAAATTATTACTCAAAATTTTTATGCTCGGCTTTCTCTCAATAATCGCTCCATGCTCGATACTTCTTGTACTAGTTCTTTTATGATGAAGACTATTGAATCCAAATGGGATTTGTTGGAAAGAATTAAATGCAACTCTGAAGATTGGGAACTCGATGAAGGTAAGGAGTCAGGTAGTCATCATACCAAGCTTGTCAAACGTTCATAACATGTGCATCTGCTCCTGCAATAGGTCTGTCACCTAGCGGTGCATCAAGGACATAATTCTTCTGTGCAGCAATGAGGATAATCCTCAGATCACAGACCAAGTCCGCATCATTACTACTATCATCTTTCAACTTGTTTTTCTCTAGGAACATATCAAAAATAAACGGGGAGCTACATCGCAAGCTATTGATCTACAACATAGTTATGAAAATACTACCAGGACTAAGTTCATGATAAATTAAAGTTCAATTAATCATATTACTTAAGAACTCCTACTTAGATAGACATCCCTCTAGTCATCTAAATGATCACGTGATCCATATCAACTAAACCATGTCCGATCATCATGTGAGATGGAGTAGTTTTCAATGGTGAACATCACTATGTTGATCATATCTACTATATGATTCACATTTGACCTTTTGGTCTCAGTGTTCCGATGCCATATCTGCATATGCTAGGCTCGTCAAGTTTAACCCGAGTATCCCACGTGTGCAAAACTGGCTTGCACCCGTTGTATGTGAACGTAGATCTTATCACACCCGATCATCACGTGGTGTCTCGGCATGACGAACTATCGCAACGGTGCATACTCAGGAAGAACACTTATACCTTGAAATTTAGTGAGGGATCATCTTATAATGCTACTGTCCTACTAAGCAAAGTAAAATGCATAAAAGATAAACATCACATGTAATCAAAATATGTGACATGATATGGCCATCATCATCTTGTGCCTTTGATCTCCATCTCCAAAGTACCGTCATGATCTCCATCGTCACTGGCATGACACCATGATCTCCATCATCTTGATCTCTATCAACATGTCGTCACATGGTTGTCTGGCCAACTATTGCTTTTGCAACTATTGCTATCGCATAGCGATAAAGTAAACGAATTAGATGGCGCTTGCATCTTATGAAATAAAGAGACAACTATAAGGCTCCTGCCAGTTGTCGATAACTTCAACAAAACATGATTATCTCATACAACAAATTATATCACATCATGTCTTGACCATATCACATCACAACATGCCCTGCAAAAACAAGTTAGACGTCCTCTAATTTGTTCTTGCAAGTTTTACATGGCTGCAACGGGCTTCTAGCAAGAACCGTTCTTACCTACGCATCAAAACCACAACGAATTTTCGTCAAGTGTGATGTTTTAACCTTCAACAAGGACCGGCCGTAGTGAAACTCGATTCAACTAAAGTTGGAGAAACCGACACCCGCTAGACACCTGTGTGCGAAGCACGTCGGTAGAACTAGTCTCATGAATGTGGTCATGTAATGTCGGCCCGGGCTGCTTCATCCAACAATACCGCCGAATCAAAGTAAGACGTTAGTGGTAAGCAGTATGACTATTATCGCCCAAAACTCTTTGTGTTCTACTCGTGCATATAACATCTACGCATAGACATGGCTCTGATACCACTGTTGGGGAACGTAGTATTTCAAAAAATTTACCTATGATCACGCAAGATCTATCTAGGAGATGCATAGCAATGAGAGGGGAGAGTGTGTCCACGTACCCTCATAGACCGAAAGCGGAAGCGTTTAGTAACGTGGTTGATGTAGTCGAACGTCTTCGCGATCCAACCGATCCAAGTACCGAACGCACAACACCTCCGCGATCTGCACACGTTCAGCTCGGTGACGTCCCTTGAACTATTGATCCAGTTGAGGCCGAGGGAGAGTTTCGTCAGCACGATGGCGTGGTGATGGTGATGATGATGTTACCGGTGCAGGGCTTCGCCTAAGCGCTACGACGATATGACCGAGGTGTTAACTGTGGAGGGAGGCGCCGCACACAGCTAGGAACAATTGATGTGTGTTCTAGGGGTGCCCTCCCCACGTATATAAAGGAGGGAGAGGGAAGGAGGCAGCCTAGGGCACGCCAAAGTAGGAGGAATCCTACTTGGCCCCCTAGTCCAATTCGGCCCCCTTACCATATTTGGACAAGGGGGAAAGGAAGGAGGGGGGAGGGGAAGGAAGTAGGAGTCCTACTTCATACTTTCCTTTTCCTATAGGGGGCGCACCAGCCCCTTGTGGGCTGGTGTGTTCCCTTACTTGGCCCATTAAGCCCATATCTTTGCCGAGGTTTGCCCGGAACCCTTTCCGGTGACCCGGTATCACCCGTAACACTTCCTGTGTCCGAATATAGCCTTCCAATATATGAATCTTTACCTCTTGACCACTTCGAGACTCCTCGTCTTGTCTGTGATCTTATCCGGGAATCTGAATAAACTTTGGTACATCAAATCACATAACTCATAATACAAATCGTCATCGAACGTTAAGCGTGCGGACCCTACGGGTTCGAGAACTATGTAGACATGACCGAGAAACATCTCCGGTGAATAACCAATAGTGGAACCTAGATGCTCATATTGGCTCCTACATATTCTATGAAGATCTTTATCGGTCAAACCGCATAACAACATACGTTGTTCCCTTTGTCATCGATATGTTATTTACCCGAGATTCGATCATCGGTATCATCATACCTAGTTCAGTCTCATTACAGGCAAGTCTCTTTACTCGTTTTGTAATGCATCATCCCGCACCTAACTCATTAGTCACATTGCTTGCAAGGCTTATAGTGATGAGCATTACCAGGAGGGCCCACAGATACCTCTCCGATACACGGAGTGACAAATCCTAATCTCGATCTATGCCAACTCAACAAACACCACCGGAGACACCTATAAAGCATCTTTATAATCACCCAATTACGTTGTGACATTTGATAGCACACAAGGTGTTCCTCCGGTATTCGGGAGTTTCATAATCTCATAGTTAGAGGAACATGTACAAGTCATGATGAAAGCAATAGTGATAAAACAAAAGAATCGTTTATGCTAAGCTAGTGGATGGGTCATGTCCATCACATCATTCTCTAATGATGTGATCCCGTTCATCAAATGACAACACATGTCTATGGTTAGGAAAATTAACCATCTTTGATTAACGAGCTAGTCAAGTAGAGGCATACTAGGGACACTATGTTTGTCTATGTATTCACACATGTACCAAGTTTCCGGTTAATACAATTCTAGCATGAATAATAAACATTTATCATGATATAAGGAAATATAAATAACAACTTTATTATTGCCTCCAGGGCATATTTCCTTCAGTCTCCCACTTGCACTAGAGTCAATAATCTAGTTCACATTGCCATGTGATTTAACACCAATAGTTCACATTGTCATGTGATTTAACACTCTATAGTTCACATCGCTATGTGACCAATACCCAAAGGGTTTACTAGAGTCAATAATCTAGTTCACATCGCCATGTGATTAACACCCAAAGAGTACTAAGGTGTGATCATGTTTTGCTTGTGAGAGAAGTGTAGTCAACGGGTCTGCCACATTCAGATCCGTATGTATTTTGCAAATTTCTATGTCTACAATGCTCTGCACGGAGCTACTCTAGATAATTGCTACCACTTTCAATATGTATCTAGATCGAGACTTAGAGTCATCCAGATCGGTGTCAAAGCATGCATCGACGTAACTCTTTACGACGAACTCTTTGTCACCTCCATAACCGAGAAACATTTCCTTATTCCACTAAGGATAATTTTGACCGCTGTCTAGTGATCCACTCCTGGATCACTATTGTACCCTCTTGCCAAACTCAAGATGCTTAAAGAAGTTATTTTTCCGAGGTTTGGAGTCCCTAGATACTTAATGAATGATGGTGGTTCACATCTTATTCATGGTGCCTTTCATAAAATTCTTGCTAAGTATGATGTTAATCATAGAATTGCATCTCCATACCACCGACAGTCTAGTGGTCAAGTAGAACTGAGCAATAGAGAGATTAAATTAATTTTTCAAAAGACCGTTAATAGATCTAGAAAGAATTGGTCCAAGAAACTTGATGTTGCATTATGGGCCCATAGAACTGCATATAAAAATCCTATGGGTATGTCTCCGTATAAAATGGTTTATGGAAAAGCATGTCACTTACCTCTCGAACTAGAACATAAGGCATATTGGGCCATTAAAGAGCTCAATTATGATTTCAAACTTGCCGGTGAGAAGAGACTATTTGACATTAGTTCACTTGATGAGTGGAGAACCCAGGCCTATGAGAATGCCAAACTGTTTAAAGAAAAAGTTAAAAGATGGCATGACAAAAGGATACAAAAGCGTGAGTTTAATGTAGGTGACTATGTTTTGTTATACAACTCTCGTTTAAGATTCTTTGCAGGAAAACTGCTCTCTAAATGGGAAGGTCCTTACGTTATCGAGGAGGTCTATCGTTCTGGTGCCATAAAAATCAACAACTTCGAAGGCACAAATCCGAAGGTGGCGAACAGTCAAAGAATCAAATATTATATCTCAGGTAATCCCATAAATATTGAAACCAATGTTATTGATACCGTAACCCTGGAGGAGTACATAAGGGACACTTTCCAGAACGTTTTAGACTCCGAAAGGAATAGGTATGTGGTAAGGTAAGTAAACCGACTCCAAAATAGTTCTAATAGAAAATTTTATCTATTTTGGAATATTTAAGAAAACAAGAAAAATAAGAAGTAGTCTGGAAAGGACACGAGGCATCCACGAGGGTGGAGGGCGTGCCCTACCCCCCTGGGCGCGCCCCCTGCCTCGTGGGCACCTCATGTACCCTCCGGACTCCGATTTCTTGCGTGATACTTCTTTTGGTCGGTAAAAATTCACTATATAATCTCCCGAAGGTTTTGACCACCGTACCATGCAAATATCCTCTGCTTTTGTTTCGAGTTGTTTTTCTGACAGACCTAGATCACCATGACATATTCAAGTGCCCCCAAGGACAAATTTTTCGAGAAGCTCATCAACCCCTACCTTGCGGAGGTGCTGCAACACGCTCAAACCATTGAGATGCGTGAGGGGGTGCTGCACATCCGCGATGTTGAGGGACCAAGGAGGACCGGAAGCGTGGAGACAACACTCGAAGCAATGGAGCAACAAGTTTTCAAGTGCTAGGGGATGGTGGAACGCGGACTCAACGCCAACCACATTATGATCGCGGAGTCCACCAACAACCACAAGCTCGATGCCAAGAACATTTGGGAGACCATCTTCAAGCTTCACGAGAGAATCGAGCACCTCCAAACCCAGATCTATGACCTGCAAAACCAAAGTTGTGAGTATGAATATAGATTCAAGAGGGTGAGTTTGGCTACAGATTTGAGGATTCCGGAGACTCGATCATCCTTCTATGATGGTGAGCCTATGTCTTGGAAGATGGACGACAAGCCGACTTCATCAACAACTCCATGATCGCCGCCTCTAAAGAAAGAGACATAAATACACGGGTATGGGCACTCCCCTTGGCAACTGCCAAGCTTGGGGGAGGTGCCCCGGTATCGTATCGCCATCACACTTCTATCTTTACCGTTTTTCTTAGTTTGATCCTTTTGGTTATATCTTGATCTAGTAGAATAAAGTTTAGTATGATCTAGCTTTGAGTTTTTATGATTGATCCTTATCTATGTAATAGAGTCCGTGAGCTATATATAATAAAGATTAGTCTCGAATCGAGGGCTTGGTTATCTTACTATGATCTTGAGGGAATAAAAGTAAAGAAAAAAGAACAAAAAGAAATAAATAGATCATATTGATCTTATGGAGAGTAATGACTTCACATATAAAAGAGTATGATGAATAGAAGTTGTTGAGAGTTGACAAACATAGTTTTGGTCATCGTTGCAATTAATAGGAAGTAATAAAGAAAGAGAGGTTTTCACATCTAAATATACTATCTTGGACATCTTTTATGATTGTGAGCACTCATTAAAATATGACATGCTAAAAAGTTGATGTTGGACAAGGAAGACAACGTAATGGGTTATGTTTTCTTATATCCGAAATAAATTATATTGTCATGGATCATCCAACATGTTGAGCTTGCCTTTCCCCCCTTATGCTAGCCAAATTCTTTGCACCAAGTAGAGATACTACTTGTGCTTCCAAATATCATTAAACCCAGTTTTGCCATGAGAGTCCACCATATCTACCTATGGATTGAGTAAGATCCTTCAAGTAAGTTGTCATTGTTGCAAGCAATAAAAATTGCTTTCTAAATATGTATGATAGATTAGTGTGGAGATAATAAGCTTTATACGAGCTTGTGATATGGAAGAAATAAAAGCGACAGATTGCATAATAAAGGTCCCTATCACAAGTGGCAATATAAAGTGACGTTCTTTTGCATTAAGATTTTGTGCATCCAACCATAAAAGCACATGACAACCATAAAAGCCAGTTATTTTACTTCCTCTATACTGGAGTAGTACTATTTGCTGCACATTATTATTGACCGCCATATCTGAGCACAATATTATTATGCATGGACCTTGACTATGTACGTCACCATGTGTCCAGATCTGAGATGTCGCGTGTACCAGATGAACGGCGCCAAGTTCGACCCCCATGATGCTACGTGGGTGCCGAGGAACACTCTTGGAGAGTACTCGCTTTTCATTGGGGAAAACTACCCCATTGTGAAGCGGATGCCACCTTCCATGCACGACGACGAAGGCCTGCTGTTCATGAAGCATGGTTGTGTCTTTAGTGCGCACCGCCGGATGAACGACATGCTGGGACACGCTATCCCTGATTTATGCCACTTCAGCTTGGATGAGTCTCCATCATGTGGAACCAGACTACAAAGCTGTGACAATGATTCCCATTTCCCACCGCTATGGATCGTGCCATCCATGAAGAACACCTGGGACTGGAACCTGGAGGAGGACATGTAGCCCATCTATAACATGTAAGTGGGGTATGGTAAATTGTGAATGGTAGCGCTGTGAATATATGTAGACTAGTCGTGCACAAATTTATCACATGAATTGGAGATGAACTTGTGTGGCATACTGGCATTTGTCCTTTAGAATTTATTACTAGTAAATGTGTTATGTGTACGTGCAACTTGTGTGGTTGTTGCAAGGGATCCAACACGCTCATTGAGAAAAAAAGGTGGCACAACTTTGGATATAGGCGACGCGGCGGCATCATACAGTAGCATCCTTCGCTATAGTTGTAATACTCCTACTAGGACGACAACTCCTATAAAACCTTGCGCTTGGATCTTTGCCTCTTCGGGAGGTTCAACAGTTCATACTCGTGTGAACCTTGCACTTGGCTCTTCGCCTCCTCGGAAGGTCCAACAATGATGATACTACAGTAAAATATGCTTCTATCAATCTGACATAGATTGAACTGCTGCACGTCCACCACGAGGGCGAGGGCGAGCGAGAGGGAGAGGGAGAGGGCATTGTAGTCAAAACCCTCTCCTCGTCCTGCGAGCCACCGCGCGCGTGGGCGAGGGAGAGGCATAGTAAGCAAGCTTCTCCTTGTTTGGCGACTTGACGGGACACGTCAAAGCGGTACAAGTACTAGTCCTTTCCGGTTAAATATGGCTTAATTTGAAACGAGAAAAATACACTGGCGGTCAACGTATGTAACAATACGCTCTTTACGGTCACTATATATAGTTTTGCGATGATTATACGATCACTAGCTCATCATAGAGCACCGTATTGCACCCTACTGACCGGCCACATAGTCGACGTGGCACTTTGTTGACTGGTTAAATTGTCACCTGGTTTCTGGGTCCCACTTGTCAGTTGGCAGAGCAAAGAAATTAGTTGAACAAAACTTTACGCAGGCGCGACAGGAGTCCAACCCTTGCGTGCGAACCACCCTGGCTGTGTATGTGAGTGCATGCACGTGTACTCCCTCGGTCTTCCAACAAAGAGTGTACGTCGGCTAAAAAACAAAGAGTGTACATCTACACTTCCAATGCATTTAGCCTTTAATCTAAAATCGATATTGATTGAGTAATGCACCAACTTGTGCTCGAGCTATAGGATACATGTCTATCCTTAATTACAGCATGCAACAACCTTCATTTATTCTTCTTCTCTCAATGGTCGCATGCACACATAAATTTGCTACTTTTGGGCGTTAATTATGCCCTGGTCAATGTGTAAATCTCTAAATGTACAATCTTTCACGAACGTAGGGAGTAGGTTGAGCACTTGAGCGTGAGCGTGTGTGTTGCGTCGCGTATTGTGTGCGGCATGGGTGCGTGAGTGTTGCATGCGTCCATGTGTACATATGAGTGTTGCATGTTGCATGCATGCATGCATGCATGAGGCTTTTACTCCCTCCCATTGACATGTTCATATTTCAAGCTTCCTCTGTTCCCTCCATATTGTGATACTCTCTCTGTTCCCAAACACGGAGTAAAAGCCTCCCTCTATTCCCATGGAGTATTTGTCTCTCTAGAGATTTCAACAAGTGACCACGTACGGAGCAAAATGAGTGAATCTACACTCTAAAATATGTCTACATACATCCGTATGTTGTATTCCATTTGAATGTCTAAAAAGACAATATTTAGGAATGGAGGGAGTAGCAAATAAACATTAAGTTCTCTTGTTTTTCCCTCCTTGGTCACGATGCACAACCAAAGATGACTCACCTGGATGGAGGGAGTAGATGGTCAAAGTTTGACACAAAATGAATGCATTGGTAAACATAATTTTTTAAGGAAAACGAGTGCATTAATTGAGTGTTTTTGCAAACTACAAAAATTATTCCACCACTCATCATCTACATGGTAGCCTTAGCACCTGTACAAGGCGGGGCATTGGGAGGGGCCCGAGCATACATGCATAGGGATACTGTAGATAGGAAGTCTTCGCGATCCATTATTCCCCATCTCAGTTAGAGAGAACTATTCAACTAGTCTTCACACTGAAGTGACAATACACGCTGCAGCAGATGGGACACTTGATTAATAAGCCGAACCAACATGTTGGTGTTACTAAATCAGCCTTACCCAGTACTGCCATCATGTTTGCCAGTGGAGCACGTTTCCGCAAATACGACTACGCACCTCTCTACTCCATTAACTGACATATGGGCCCTCTTGAGGTAGACCCACATGTCATCGACGCAACTATTTACACTCTGAAGGACGGTATATCCCGGTAGTAGTACTAGTAGAATTGAGATTTAATGCACTTTCTTCCCCGTCTTTCACTCTTCTTCCTCCTCTCTTCCCCATCGTCGGCCCCACACCATTTCCCCCCGCTCACTGCTCACCCGCCCGCGCCATCTTCCTTGGTAGCTCACGCGTACCATACCCCCCCCGCTTACTACTTGGCCACTCACGCCATCTTCTTCGCTCGCCCACCCGAATCCACTTCCCCGCTGGCTCACAAGCACCGAAAACCCCAGTCACTCAGCGCCCTAAAAACCCTATGGCAGAACCGACTGACACGCAGAGGCGCGATTGGAATTCCCTCCCCGATGTTCTCTTGGAGCAGATCTGTAAACGTATGAACCTGCTCAGTACCGTCCGTCTGGCCGCATGCTCGGTGTCTTTGTACCGTCTACTCATTTACAACCGGCTGGCTCTTTTCAAGACACCCCGCTTGATGATGCCTGATCCTCGTAGGTGGCCCAAACACCGACTTGATGATCCTACGGAGGTTGCCGTGGTGTCCCTCGACATGCTACCACTACCCGTCCACCTGTCCTTCATGCGCGGCCACTACTGGGCGGGCATGAAGGCCAACTGGATCATCCTCATCCACCAATCCGGTAGTCCGTGGCATCTCATGGATATCTACACCTAGCGAGAGATCACCCTTCCATCATTGGATACCGTCGCCATCGAGCCTCGCGGCCCGTCGGACACTCCTGCCTACTACGCATGAGACGCGTCGAGCTTTTGGCTCGACCTCTATTTGCTGAAGGTTGTAATCTACGAAGTGCCCATACCCTCACAAGACTACATGGATTACAAGCTCATTACCGTGTTCAACATGGGATTAGTATATCTGGAATCCGGTCGCCATACATGGTTATGGCTCATCGTCGATCCTCTTCACCCAACATTTTTGTCTGATGCTATAGTGCACGATGGCATCGTTTATGCGGTCGACGCACAGATTGGCTGCCTATACTGGTGGAATCTATCGTTGTGTAATTGTTCTATCTCATCGCATCTTTACCTTAAGAATACGACTGCGTGTTCATTGTTACAAATTTAGAATATATAGTATGTCTATAACCACATCATTGCTATATGTTCCTCTCATTTCCTAGATTTTTGTGACCACACATGTTATTGTTAGAGTTGATATGAGAACAATTGGCATCTAATGATTGTTGGAATAGATATTATGGGTATAACCTCATGATTTCTATATGTTACTATCATTTCCAGGATTTTTATAACAACACATGTTATTGCTTAGAGTTGATATGATAACCGTAGTAAGTGCTATGGTAGAATATGAGTAGGCCGTGTCATATCCGTTTTCCTCTCATTGTTACATGATGTTTGAACCATGATATATTGCTAGAATATGAAAGACATTGGCTTATTTTTTAACTTGGGGTATGATTATGACCACGACATTGCAATTCTCTGTCTATGATATGTGTCACTGTTATAATAA
This sequence comes from Triticum dicoccoides, assembly GCF_002162155.2. Classification (NCBI taxonomy): domain Eukaryota; kingdom Viridiplantae; phylum Streptophyta; class Magnoliopsida; order Poales; family Poaceae; genus Triticum; species Triticum dicoccoides. The sequence continues at coordinate 619,715,963 of NC_041384.1, read as the reverse complement.
TCTTAATTCCACACATACTCTAAACATGATTGTTTATTTTTGTCCTTTTGGTCTCCAATTTGAATTGTTACAGCAGAAGAAAATGCGCTGTCCTTCATGATTCTAGGACCTAGAATCATACTAGCCGATGGGTGGTGGTTTATCGCTCGTTCAGCTGATGGCAGTCATTTGATGCTCATTTGCACGTACCAAATTGACCAAACCATTTCATCAAACCACATGCAGTACAATGCCTGGGGCGTTCATGACATTGATGGCTATGGCTGCTTCGTGTTCGAGAAAGATCTCAGCTCCGTTGGGCCAGGCGTATTCAACCGGAGGCGGGTTTACAGCCTCGACAACCACTCCATGTTCCTCAGGCTCAATTATCCGATCATCCAACCAATCATCGATCATATCACCGGCGATGATTACCGTGCTATGCAACTTCCATTCGCTAGGGGGAACTGTGTTTACACATCATACCATGGGTTTCATGAATCACCATATCCAGAGATTCGTCGACACAGCTTGTTGCCAGATAATCTTCAGTGTGTCAAAGGCATCAAGCTTCCATGCGATGGATGGCTTTTGCAAACCCGACATGCGGCGATGTGGTTCATGCCAACAACAAATATGCACAACTTGATTTGTACTGATATCTAGACTGAGCCATGTGTCCTGCTGCTGTAGCATGACCCTCTTTTATTGGATATTACGTATTGTTGTTAGTTTGAAGCACTCCTCTGGTTAGAAGGATAGATACCTTTCTGGGATCAAGTGCATCCTAACTCACCTGCGTAGGATGTACTGATAATGATGATGGAGATGCTGTGCAGAAGCCACACACACACACACACACACACACACATATATATATATATATATATATATATATATATATCAATTAGGCTTCAAGTGTGTACTTCTTGGTGAAAGTGTTGTCCAATGGGAATTATATTTTGTATTACTCATGTAGCCTACAAAGTTTGTCGCACAACCTTGTAACTTCTTACCCCATTTCTAAATTTGTACTAGTCCTCTATACCGTATATTGCGCTACTCGTACTACCACCTCCCTCCTGGTTTACTGCCCCCCTTCGTAATTTGTGTCAAATTTTGACTATAAATTTCACTAACTAAATGTTAATGCATGTCACAAAAAATTATATCGTTTTATTTGTATTGGAACATAGTTTCCAATGGAATAAGTTTTGGTGACATGCATTGATATTTTGTTAGTTGAACCTATGGTTAAAATGTGACACTAAATATGAATATTAAGTAGTACAGTAGCAGTACTAGTATACATCGATCAAATTATTCATCGTGTCCACACATTGAATTGACATGACAACACACTGCGCGTGAGGTGACACAAGAATCCCGACGGCGTATTCGGGTATTGTGGACTTCAGATTTGGAGTACCACTTATCTGTCAAAATCTTTCATCATTCACTTAAAACAGTCGATTGATCATACATTGAGTACCATATAACTGGAATTAACCGATGCAAGTCCAAGAAGGATTGGCCGGTGCTGCCGGCTGGCGTCAAGTTCGATCCCACGGATCAGGAGATGATCGAGCACCTTGAGGCCAAAGTGACTGATGACAGCGCGAGATCTCACCCTCTCATTGATTTGTTCATACCAACCATCGACAGCGAGCACGGCATATGCTACACCCATCCTGAGAAACTTCCAGGTAAGACACCGATCGACCATCTACTTGCACAAACATATTCCTTTGTTTATAGCTCTATTTTTCTTTTTAGACGCAGACCTAGTGAAGCAATTCCAATTTGACAGTTAATAAAAAGTGAAACAAGTGACTGCAACATGCCAAAGATGTTATGAAAATGCCAACCACGTACACTAAAACATGTATTCGACAATACTGCAGGTATCACACTGAGTGGCCTAAGCAAGCATTTCTTCCAGCGCAATTCCAGGGCGTTCAAAAGGGGCATGTGGACGCGTCGCAAGATATAGTCAGAGTGCGACATGCATGTAATGTGGCACAAGACCGGCAATACCTTGCTGGTGGTGGCCAACGGCCGGTAGACGGGCAACAAAAAGGTTCTGGTGTGATAACCCACAAGTATAGGGGATCGCAACAGTTTTCGAGGGTAGAGTATTCAACCCAAATTTATTGATTCGACACAAGGGGAGCCAAAGAATATTCTCAAGTATTAGCAGCTGAGTTGTCAATTCAACCACACCTGGAAACTTAATATCTACAGCAAAGTATTTAGTAGCAAAGTAATATGATAGTAGCGGTAACGGTAGCAAAAGTAATGTTTTTGGTATTTTGTAGTGATTGTAATAATAACAACGGAAAAGTAAATAAGTGAAGAACAATATATGGAAAGCTCGTAGGCAATGGATCGGTGATAGAGAATTATGCCAGATGTGGTTCATCATGTAACAATCATAACATAGGGTGACACAGAACTAGCTCCAGTTCATCAATGTAATGTAGGCATGTATTCCGAATATAGTCATACGTGCTTATGGAAAAGAACTTGCATGACATCTTTTGTCCTACCCTCCCGTGGCAGCGGGGTCCTAACGGAAACTAAGGGATATTAAGGCCTCCTTTTAATAGAGTACCAGACCAAAGCATTAACACATAGTGAATACATGAACTCCTCAAACTATGGTCATCACCGGTAAGTATCCCGATTATTGTCACTTTGGGGTTAACGGATCATAACACATAATAGGTGACTATAGACTTGCAAGATAGGATCAAGAACTCTCATATATTGATGAGAACATAATAGGTTCAGATCTGAAATCATGGCACTCGGGCCCTAGTGACAAGCATTAAGCATAGCAAAGTCATAGCAACATCAATCTCAGAACATAGTGGATACTAGGGATCAAACCCTAACAAAACTAACTCGATTACATGATACATCTCATCCAACCCATCACCGTCCACGAAGCCTATGATGGAATTACTCACGCACGGCGGTGAGCATCATGAAATTGGTGATGGAGGATGGTTGATGATGACAATGGCGATGGATTCCCCTCTCCGGAGCCCCGATCGGACTCCAGACTAGCCCTCCCGAGAGGTTTTAGGGCTTGGCGGCGGCTCCGTATCGTAAAACGCGATGAATCCTTCTCTTTGATTTTTTTATCTCCGAAACCAAATATATAGAGTTGGAGTTGAGGTCGGAGGAGGTCCAGGGGGCCCATGAGGTAGGGGGCGCGCCCTAGGGGGGCAGGCGCGCCCCCACCCTCGTGGACAGGTGGTGGGCCCCCTGGTCTTCATCTTTTGCAAGGATTTTTATTATTTCCGAATAGATGTTCTGTGAAGTTTCAGGTCATTCCGAGAACTTTTGTTTCTGCACATAAATAACACCATAGCAATTCTGCTGAAAACAAAGTTAGTCCGGGTTAGTTCCATTCAAATCATGCAAGTTAGAGTCCAAAAGAAGGGCAAAAGTGTTTGGAAAAGTAGATACGATGGAGACGTATCAAATCCCCCGAGCTTAAACCTTTGCTTGTCCTCAAGCAATTCAGTTGATAAACTGAAAGTGATAAAGAAAAACTTTTACAAACTCTGTTTGCTCTTGTTGTTGTAAATATGTAAAGCCAGCATTCAAGTTTTCAGCAAAGATTATGACTAACCACATTCACAATAATGCTTGGGTCTCAAGTTTACTCATATCAATGGCATAATCAACTAGCGAGCAATAATAATAAATCTCGGATGACAACACTTTCTCAAAACAATCATAATATGATATAATAAGATGGTATCTCGCTAGCCCTTTCTGAGACTGCAAAACATAAATGCAGAGCACCTTTAAAGATCAAGGACTGACTAGACATTGTAATTCATGGTAAAAGAGATCCAATCAAGTCATACTCAATGTAAACTAACAGTAATGAATGCAAATGACGGTCTCCAACTAGTGTTTTTTAATAAGAAGATGATGACTCAACATGAAAGTAAATAGATAGGCTCTTCACAGAGGGAAGCAGGGATTTGTAGAGGTGCGAGAGCTTGATTTTGAAATAGAGATGAATAATATTTTGAGCGGTATACTTTCATTGTCAACATAACAACCAAGAGATGACAATATCTTCCATGCTACACACATTATAGGCGGTTCCCAAACAGAATGGTAAAGTTTATACTCCCCCTCCACCAACAAGCATCGATCCATGGCTTGCTCGAAACAACGAGTGCCTCCAACTAACAAGAGTCCCAGGGGGAGTTTTGTTTGCAATTATTTTGATTTGATTTGCATAAAGCTTGGGACTGGGCATCCCGGTGACCAGCCATTTTCTCGTGAGTGAGGAGCGGAGTCCACTCCTCTTGAGAATAACCCGCCTAACATGGAAGATACGGACAACCCTAGTTGATACATGAGCTATTCGAGCATACAAAATAGGATATTTATTTGAAGGTTTAGAGTTTGGCACATACAAATTTACTTGGAACGGCAGGTAGATACCGTATATAGGTAGGTATGGTGGACTCGTATGGAATAACTTTGGGGTTTATGGAGTTGGACGCACAAGCAGTATTCCCGCTTAGTACAGGTGAAGGCTAGCAAAAGACTGGGAAGCGGCCAGCTAGAGAGCGACAACAGTCATGAACATGCATTAAAATTATCAACACCGAATGCAAGCATGAGTAGGATATAATCCACCATGAACATAAATATCGTGAAGGCTATGTTGATTTTGTTTCAACTACATGCGTGAACATGCGCCAAGTCAAGTCACTTAAATCATTCAGAGGAGGATACCACCCTATCATACCACATCATAACCGTTTTAATAACATGTTGGCACGCAAGGTAAACCATTATAAGCTCCTAGCTAATCAAGCATGGCACAAGAAACTATGATCTCTAGTTGTCATTGCAAACATGTTCATTCATAATAGGTTGAATCAGGAACGATGAAATAATCATATTTACAAAAGCAAGAGAGGTCGAGTTCATACCAGCTTTTCTCATCTCAATAAGTTCATCATATAATCATCATTATTGCCTTTCACTTGCACGACCGAATGATGTGGATAATAATAATAGTGCACGTGCATTGGACTAAGCTGGAATCTGCAAGCATTCAATAAACAGGAGAAGACAAGGCAATATGGCTCTTTTGTCAGATCAACAATAATGCATATGAGAGTT
>NC_041384.1:619660531-619710541 GCF_002162155.2 Triticum dicoccoides | reverse complement strand
TAAAACTATTTACACGGGAAAGCTCCCAACAAGCAAAAGAAGAACAGGAAATCTTTTTGGGTTTTCTTTTTAATTACTACTACAAGCATGGAATGTAAACTAATTAAAAGCTACAACTATTTTTTTGGTTTTTCTTAAGGTTTATTAAACACACAAGAAGAAAGCATAAAAAGGAAAATAAACTAGCATGGATGATACAATGAAAAAGTATGAGCACCGACATCTAGCAATGAGTGTGTGAACATGAATATAATGTCGGTGAGAAATGCGTACTCCCCCAAGCTTAGGCTTTTGGCCTAAGTTGGTCTATGGCCGCGGTTGGCCTGACGGATATCCATAGTAATAATTGGGGTCGTACTGAGATGCAGCGGCTATCGCCTCCTGAGCTGCAGCGTGGAGACGAGCGGCCTCCGCCCTCCTCTTGTACTCATCTGCCTCCTCTCTGGTAATAACATATCTTCATTTTGCCTGATAGTCAAAGAAGGCAGGAGCAGGGAGAGTAATACGGACATCACGACGTCTGTCAAAGATTAAGCGATACTGGAGAGGTGATTCATTCCTCTCGACAAACTAGTGGTGAACCATAGCCTCATAATCCAAATAAGCAGGAGGCAACTCAATATCATCTTCACGTATGGCTATACCAAGAAAATTAGCTATGCGGGTTGCATAAATTCCACCAAAGAAATCTCCATTAAATCTATTAAGATGCAACCTACGTGCAACAATGCCTCCCAAATTATAAGATTTATCTCCTAACACAGCACTCCTAAGAATAGTGAGGTCGGGGACACACATGTGACATGCCTCATCTTTACCATTAATGCATCTACCTATGAAGAGAGCAAAATAATGTATAGCAGGAAAGTGAATGCTCCCTATAGTAGCTTGTGTTATATCTCTAGATTCCCCCGCAGTTATACTAGTAAGAAAATCTCTAAATTCATATTTGTGAGGTTCTCTGACACTACCCCATTGTGGAAGTTTGCAAGAAGTGGTAAAATCCTCTAAGTCCATAGTGTAAGAACTTTCATAAAGATCAAATAGGACAGTTGGAGAATTACGTGAAGATGAAAATTCAAACCTTCTCACAAAGGAACTAGTGAGATAGTGATACCTCCTGCACTTTTCTTCCTCGAAGCTCATAAGATCAGCGTTACGCGAATATGCGTTAAATTCTTCATTAATTCCCGCCCGATCCATAAAATTTTCCGAAGGCCATTCACAAGGACGCACTGGAGCGTTTCTTGGTGGCTCATCATCAGCATCACGCATTGCAAGCCTGGGCTCTTGTTTCCTTGAAGAGCCACCTTGGTACATTTTCCTAAACATATTTCTTCCTCTGAAAAATTTCTGAAATTTTTAGTAACTTCAAAATAAAAGTGAACAAAACTCAAAAATATTGATAGCAACTACTCCTACAAGTGCCTAGAGCCTATATCATGCATCAAAACTACTTTTGACCATATAAATTTGACATGCAAGCTCAAGAGGAGGGTCACCTAAGCAGCACAAATTTGCAATGAATAAAGCACTAGAACAAAAACTAATTGGACCAATGGAGGAGTCACATACCAAGGAACAATCTCCCCAAGCAGTTTTGTGAGAGGTGCTTTGAGCAAGGAGATCGAAAATGACAGCAAAATGAGCTTGGACTCAGGCTTGAGCTGGATAGTCGTGTTTGTGGGAGGAAGAAGGAGTGTGTGGGTGCATGGATAAGTGGAGGAGGGCCACCATGGGCCCACGAGGCAGGGGGCGCGCCTAGGGGGGTAGGGCGCGCCCCTAACCCTCGTGGCCAGGTGCCAGCTCCTCCTGCTGTGTTCTCAGTGCCAAATATTCTCAAATATTGCAGAAAAAATCATATTAAAATTTCAGGGCATTTGGAGAACTTTTATTTTCAGGGTATTTTTATATTGCACGGATAAATCAGATAACAGACAGAAAAATACTAATTTTATTTTATTTAATATAAATAATAGAAAGTAAGAGGAGGGTACAGAGAGTTGTGCCTTCTAGTTTCATCCATCTCATGCTCATCAAAAGGAATCCACTAACAAGGTTGATCAAGTCTTGTTAATGAACTCATTCCGAATAACATGGAACCGGAGAAATTTCGAATAACACTATGTTACCTCAACGGGGATATGCACATCCCCAATAACAAGAATATCATATTTCTTCTTGACAGTAGGAAGAGGAAATTCAAAACCTCCAAATATAATCGATGGAATTTTTCCAATAGAGTTGATACTATGAACTTGAGGTTGTTTCCTCGAAAAGTGTACCATATGCTCATTACCATTAACATGAAAAGTGACATTGCCTTTAGTGCAATCAATAACAGCCGCTATAGTATTCAAAAAAGGTCTTCCAAGAATAATAGACATACTATCATCCTCGGGAATATCAAGAATAACAAAGTCTGTTAAAATAGTAACGTTTGCAACTACAACAGGCACATCCTCACAAATACCGACAGGTATAGCAGTTGATTTATCAGTCATTTGCAAAGATATTTCAGTAGGTGTCAACTTATTCAAATCAAGTCTACGATATAAAGAGAAAGGCATAACACTAACACCGGCTCCAAGATCACATAAAGCAGTTTTAACATAATTTCTTTTAATGGAGCATGGTATAGTTGGTACACCGGGATCTCCAAGTTTCTTTGGTATTCCACCCTTAAAAGTATAATTAGCAAGCATGGTGGAAATTTCAGCTTTTGGTATCTTTCTCTTATTTGTAACAATATCTTTCATATACTTAGCATAAGGGTTGATTTTGAGCAAATCAGTTAATCGCATACGCAAAAAGATGGGTCTAATCATTTCAGCAAAGCGCTCAAAATCCTCATCAACCTTTTTCTTGGATGGTTTGGGAGGAAAAGGCATAGGTTTCTGAACCCATGGTTCTCTTTCCTTACCGTGTTTCCTAGCAACAAAGTCTTTCTTATCATAATGTTGATTCTTTGATTGTGGGTTATCAAGATCAACAGCAGGTTCAATTTCTATATCATTATCATTACTAGGTTGAGCATCATCATGAACATTATCATTAACATTATCACTAGTTTCAGGTTCATTACCAGATTGTGTTTCAGCATCAGAAATAGAAATATCATTTGGATTCTCAGGTGTATCAATAATAGGTTCACTAGAAGCATGCAAAGTCCTATCATTTTTCTTTTTCTTCCTTTTAGAAGGACTAGGTGCACCTATATTATTTCTCTGAGAATCTTGCTCAATTCTCTTAGGATGGCCTTCAGGATACAAAGGTTCCTGAGTCATTCTACCACCTCTAGTCATAACTCTAACAACATTATCATTATTCTTACTATTCAGTTCATTGAGAAAATCATTTTGAGCCTTAAGTACTTGGTCTACTTGAGTGGTAACCATAGAAGCATGTTTACTAATAAGTTTAAGTTCACCTTTGACATTAGCCATATAATCACACAAGTGTTCAAGCATATTTGAATTGTATTTCAATTGTCTACTAAAATAAGCATTAAAATATTCTTGCTTAACCATAAATTTATCAAACTCATCTAAGCATGGGCTAGCAAACTTAGTAAATGGGATTTCAGCTTTATCATATCTATAGAGAGAATTTACCTTTACTACCTGTGTCGGGTTATCAGGACCATGAGTTTCTTCAATAGGAGATGGATTAAGGTCATATGTTTCTTCAACAAGCGGTAAATTAAGACCATGTATTTCTTCAATAGGAGGTAAATTCTTAACATCTTCAACTTTAATACCTTTTTCTTTCATATATTTCTTTGCCTCTTGCATATCTTCAGGACTGAGAAATAGAACACCTCTTTTCTTCGGAGTTTGTTTAGGAATAGGCTCAGGAGCTGGCTCAGGAAGTGTCCAGTTATTTTCATTTGTCAACATATTATTCAATAGAATTTCAGCTCCATCCGGTGTTCTTTCCCTAAAAACAGAACTAGCACAACTATCCAGGTAATCTCTGGAAGCATTGGTTAGTCCATTATAAAAGATATCAAGTATTTCATTTTTCTTAAGAGGATGATCAGGCAAAGCATTAAGTAACTTGAGAAGCCTCCCCCAAGCTTGTGGGAGACTCTCTTCTTCAATTTGCACAAAATTATATATATCCCTTAAGGCAGCTTGTTTCTTATGAGTAGGGAAATATTTAGCAGAAAAGTAATAAATCATATCCTGGGGACTACGCACACAACCAGGATCAAGAGAATTAAACCATATCTTAGCATCACCCTTTAATGAGAATGGAAATATTTTAAGGGTATAAAAGTAGCTAGTTCTCTCATCATTAGTGAACAGGGTGGCTATATCATTTAATTTAGTAAGATGTGCCACAACAGTTTCAGATTCATAGCCATGAAAAGGATCAGATTCAACCAAAGTAATTATATCAGGATCAACAGAGAATTCATAATCCTTATCAGTAACATAGATAGGTCAAGTAGCAAAAGCAGGGTCAGGTTTCATTCTAGCATTAAGAGATTGCTGCTTCCATTTAGCTAATAACCTCTTAAGTTCGTATCTATCTTTGCAAGCTAAAATAGCTAAAGCAGCTTCTTTTTCAAAAACATAACCCTCAGGAATAACAGGTGAGTCTTCATCATCACTTTCATCAATATTATCAGATTCAATATTTTCATTCTCTCTAACCCTAGCAAGTTGTTCATTAAGAAATTCACCAAGTGGCACAGTAGTATCAAGCATAGAAGTAGTTTCATCATAAGTATCAAGCATAGTGGAAGTGGCATCATCAATAACATGCAACATATCAGAACGAATAGCAAAAGCTGGTTTAGGTGTCGCAAGCTTACTCAAAACAGAAGGTGAATCAAGTGCAGAGCTAGATGGTAGTTCCTTACATCCCCTCGTAGTTGAGGGATAAATCTTGGTTCTTGGATCTTTCAAGTTCTCCATAATGATAAGCAGATATAAATCCCAAGTGACTCAAAGGATAGAGCTATGCTCCCCGACAACGGTGCCAGAAAATAGTCTTGATAACCCACAAGTATAGGGGATCGCAACAGTTTTCGAGGGTAGAGTATTCAACCCAAATTTATTGATTCGACACAAGGGGAACCAAAGAATATTCTCAAGTATTAGCAGATGAGTTGTCAATTCAACGACACCTGGAAACTTAATATCTGTAGCAAAGTATTTAGTAGCAAATTAATATGATAGTAGCGGTAATGGTAGCAAAAGTAATGTTTTTGGTATTTTGTAGTGATTGTAACAATAGCAACGGAAAAGTAAATAAGCGAAGAACAATATATGGAAAGCTCATAGGCAATGGATCGGTGATGGAGAATTATGCCGGATGCGGTTCATCATGCAACAATCATAACATAGGGTGAGAGTTCATCAATGTAATGTAGGCATGTATTCTGAATATAGTCATACGTGCTTATGGAAAAGAACTTGCATGACATCTTTTGTCCTACCCTCCCGTGGCAGCGGGGTCCTAACGGAAACTAAGGGATATTAAGGCCTCCTTTTAATAGAGTACCGGACCAAAGCATTAACACATAGTGAATACATGAACTCCTCAAACTACGGTCATCACCGGTAAGTATCCCGATCATTGTCACTTCGGGGTTAACGGATCATAACACATCATAGGTGACTATAGACTTGCAAGATAGGATCAAGAACTCTCATATATTGATGAAAACATAATAGGTTCGGATCTGAAATCATGGCACTCAGGCCCTAGTGACAAGCATTAAGCATAGCAAAGTCATAGCAACATCAATCTCAAAACATAGTGGATACTAGGGATCAAACCCTAACAAAACTAACTCGATTACATGATAGATCTCATCCAACCCATCACCGTCCAGCAAGCCTATGATGGAATTACTCATGCACAGCGGTGAGCATCATGAAATTGGTGATGGAGGATGGTTGATGATGACGATGGCGACGGATTCCCCTCTCTGGAGCCCCGAACGGACTCCAGATTAGCCCTCCCGAGAGGTTTTAGGGCTTGGCGGCGGCTCCATATCGTAAAACACGATGGATCCTTCTCTCTGATTTTTTTCTCTCCGAAACCAAATATATAGAGTTGGAGTTGAGGTTGGAGGAGCTCCAGGGGGCCACGAGGTAGGGGTGCGCCCTAGGGGGGCCGGAGCGCCCGCCACCCTCGTGGACAGGTGGTGGGCCCCCTGGTCTTCATCTTTTGCAAGGATTTTTATTATTTCCGAATAGATGTTCCGTGAAGTTTCAGGTCATTCCGAGAACTTTTGTTTCTGCACATAAATAACACCATAGCAATTCTGCTGAAAACAATGCCAGTCCGGGTTAGTTCCATTCAAATCATGCAAGTTAGAGTCCAAAACAAGGGCAAAAGTGTTTGGAAAAGTAGATACGACAGAGACATATCATGGTGCTGCACACCAACAAGAACTTCGACCAGCAAAGGACCAACTGGGTGATGCACCAGTACCACCTCGGGGACCTGGAGCAAGAGAAGGAGCGGGAGCTGGTCCTCTGCAAGATTTTCTACCAGACGAACACTAGGGCCAGGAGTAAAAAGATTATAAGTTAGTTTGGTATTGGTACTTGTACTACCTTGTTGTCCGCAAGTTGGTATTGTTGTTAACGATCTTTCGGTATGAACTTGACATTTGCTTCCAACCATCATGCCGAGGGTCGACGTGGATATAAAGCTGAATCATTTGTTTTGAAACGAATTTTCAGGCACCTGATTTTTATTTGATGGGTAGCATAAGCACCTGCCGTTCGAATTCCCAGTTCTCCAAATTTTTCGAAACAAGTGCATGCACTTATTATCACGATGAAAAAAACAATATACCTGCCGCATCCCAGTTATCAGTCTGTACTTGCAGAATTCTCTCGTTTGTTGAGCAGGTATATTGTTTTTTCAGGTCGAGCAAGTTTCAACTGGGCTGTAGACTGCCCAGGCTTGGTTTTGTTTTTAATAGGCCCAGCCCATAACGACAACGGGGCACAAAGATCCAGCAGGTATCTACTGGCCTCTGGCCCGCCAGCGTTAGTTATATTTTGTCTTACAACATCCACATGCAGTTTTTTTACTGAATCAAACACACAACCTAGTTCTATTTTCCTCTTGAAACGCCATGTCCTACATCCGTTTTCTAACCTCTACCTATAGTTTTACTAGTTCATATACACATATCATTATATTGAAAATACATAAAGTTCCCTTTTCATATTTACATACTTATTTATGTTGTTGTTTTCCCTCCCAGCGCTGATTTTTTTACCATTGGTTTTCCCTTAAACCAACTCAATTGTCCCACGTCTTATTTGCTTACAAAAACAAAAAGATTTTTTTGGCAAATCAATAAGTTCTTAAAAATGTTTATCATTTCGGGATTACAACAGTTCGTATTCCACCGAAATATGCAAAATAAGGTTGAACTTTTTGACCGTGGTCCTGGGCAGAAAATGGGCTATAATAAATTACTTAAGAATTAGCAAATGGGTTGCAATTTTTTTAGCAAATGGGCTCTATGTTGTGTGCCACAGATTTGGAGGCTGACTTGTGGGCCTACTAAGTTCATGCGTACACAAGGTTTCTCAAAAAATAAACTTAGTCAACAATCGACTCTACCAGTGTGAGACCGTTAGATGTCAATCTAACGGCAATCGTACTTCTTCAGTCTCTGATCTTCCTACTCCAGCCGCCCAAGCCAGCATCAGCGGAACCGCCTGCTCCCGCCTCCCATGGTCGGCTATGCTGCCGGGCCGGCCTCACGGCCCCACCACACTCACATCCCTGGCTTGTCTATCCCTCTACACACCCACACCTCCTGTTATTTTCCGGCGACGGCAGCCGAACCAGTCAACCCTCGCACTCCCCACTGCATGGGCAGCCACTGCCATGTCTTCCCTGGCTCCGTGTCATTCCCTTCGTAGGCATCGCCGTCGTCCACCGCCCTGGTGCTCTCGGCGTGGCATGGTCAATGTGGTCAACGGTCGATATCCATCGGAAGTGGACTGTACGTGGAGAGGCTGACAGCTGGGTCCACGGCCGCACACAAGGAAATGCCTCCTTATTACGCGCAAAATAATGATTCCTCCACCTGACATATGGGACCCACCGGAAGGGCCTCTGTATTTCACGAAAAAAACGTTCCCCCGCTGATAGCTCGGACCTGCCAGCTATATCTTTGCACGCAAGGAAGTGCCTCCTTATTACGCACAAAAAATGAATACCCCATGTGTGGGAGGCTGACTTGTGGGCCTACTAAGTTGACGGGGACGGAGGGCTTTGTCAACTTAGTTAATATGAACGATTCTAGCTCCAGTGACCGTACGATGTCCATCCAACGGCCGTAGTGCTTCTTCAACCTCTAGTATTCTTGCTCCAGCCGCCCAAACCAGCGCCGCCGCGTGCTCCTGCCTCCCGTGGCCGGCTGTGATGCCGCGGAGGCCTCACCGCCCCCTACTACTCCCACCGCTGGCCAGGCCATCCGCCTCTACTCACCCACACCCATTGTTATACTGCGGCGACGACAGCCTCACACCGCAGCCGAACCAGTGAACCCACGTACTCCTCTCCGCGTGGGCTTCCACTGCCGCATCTTCCCCGGCTCCGCGCCGTCCCCTTCCTAGGCCTCGCCGTCGTCCACCACCATGGTGCTTGATATGTCTCCGAAGTATCTATAATTTTGATTGTTCCATGCTATTATATTACCTGTTTTGGATGTTTAATGGGCTTTTATATACCTTTTTATATTATTTTTGGGACTAACCTACTAACCAAAGGCCTAGTGCAAATTGCTGTTTTTTTTGCCTATTTCAGTGTTTCGCAGAAAAGGAATATCAAACGGAATGAAACCTTCGAGAGAGTTATTTTTGGAATAAACATGATCTAGGAGACCTGGAGTGGACGTCAAGAAAGAAGCGAGGAGGCCACGAGGCAGGAGGGCGTGTCCAGGGGGGTAGGCGCGCCCCCACCCTCGTGGGCCCCTCGCATCTCCATCTACGTATTTCTTCCTCCTATATATACCCATATACCCCGAAAACATCCAGGAGCACCACGAAACCCTATTTCCACCGCCACAACCTTCTGTACCCGTGAGATCCCATCTTGGGGCCTTTTTCGGTGCTCCGCCGGAGGGGGAATCGATCACGGAGGGCTTCTACATCAACACCATAGCCTCTCCAATGATGTGTGAGTAGTTTACCACAGACCTTCGGGTCCGTAGTTATTAGCTAGATGGCTTCTTCTCTCTCTTTGGATCTCAATACAAAGTTCTCCTTGATTCTCTTGGAGATCTATTCGATGTAATTCCTTTTGCGGTGTGTTTGTCGAGATCCGATGAATTGTGGGTTTATGATCAAGATTATCTATGAACAATATTTGATTCTCCTATAAAATCTTTTATGCATGATTTAAATATCTTTGCAAGTCTCTTCGAATTATCAGTTTGGTTTGGCCTACTAGATTGATCGTTCTTGCAATGGGAGAAGTGCTTAGCTTTGGGTTCAATCTTGCGGTGTCCTTTCCTAGTGACAGCAGGGGCAGCAAGGCACGTATTGTATTGTTGCCATCGAGGATAAAAGATGGGGTTTATATCATATTTCTTGAGTTTATCCCTCTACATCATGTCATCTTGCCTAATGCGTTACTCTGTTCTTATGAACTTAATACTCTAGATGCATGCTGGATAGCAGTCGATGTGTGGAGTAATAGTAGTAGATGCAGAATCGTTTCGGTCTACTTGTCGCGGACGTGATGCCTATATACATGATCATGCCTAGATATTCTCATAAGTATTCACTTTTCTATCAATTGCTCGATAGTAATTTGTTCACCCACTGTAGAATTTGTTATCTTGAGAGAAGCCACTAGTGAAACCTATGGCCCCTGGGTCTATCTTCCATCATATTATTTTCATATCAATTTGCTATTTCTATTACCATTTATTTTGCAATCTTTATTTTCCAATCTATATCATAAAAATACCAAAAATATTTATCTTATTATCTCTATCAGATCTCACTTTTTGTAAGTGACCGTGAAGGGATTGACAACCCCTTTATCGCGTTGGTTGCGAGGTTCTTGTTTGTTTGTGCAGGTACTAGGTGACTTGCTTGTTACCTCCTACTGTATTGATACCTTGGTTCTAAAAAACTAAGGGAAATACTTACGCTATTGTGCTGCATCACCCTTTCCTCTTCAAGGGAAAACCAGCGCATGCTCAAGAGGTAGTAAGAAGGATTTCTGGCGCCGTTGCCGGGGAGGTTGCATCAAGTCAAGACATACCAAGTACCCACCACAAACTTCTATCCCTCACATTACATTATTTGCCATTTGCCTCTCATTTTCCTCTCCCCCACTTCACCTTTGCATTTGCCTTTTCTTTGCCTTCTTCCCGTATGTCTTTTTGTTTGTGTTGCCACATGCCTTCTATTTGCTTGCATCTTTGCTCGCTAGAAATATATTGATATGGATCCACTTAAAGTGTTCTACTTGGATCATGTTCGGTCCTTATGCGCTCATGCTGAAACCCCAACTAGCCTAGTTGATGGAAAATCTTTAGATGAGCATGCTCATTTTGTGTGTCACCGTTTGTCTGAAAAAGGGAAACTCTTATGGGATCAAATAAACAGATTGCTATGTTATGCTTGGAATCTTTGTGAAATTTGTGATTTTACTTGTTGCTCTACGAACCCTAAAAAACACCTTCCCTACCTATGTGAGTTTAATGAAAATGAAATCTTATCTTCTTATGCAAAGGGTGTTTATAGTTACTATGATATTGAACAAATTGAAGAATTTGTTGCTTTTAAGGGTGCTTATGAAGTTGCTTCTTTGATTGAAAAGTATGATATTACTCTCTACGAATCTGAAAATCTTGACATACTTAAATATTGCTATGAAAACTATGCTCATAATGTCTATGTCAAAGAATTTATTGAAAGAATGACCGCTGCTTTGGAAGAAAATAATGATATGCATGAATCTATAGATAATTATGATTCCAATGATTTGATTGAAATATCCCTTGATGAACATGATGCTTGCTATTATTGTGGCCATGATGCCAATATTTATGAAGATGAATTTGCTATAGTTCCTTATGTTAAACATGAGATCGTTGCTATTGCACCCATACTTGATAGTTCCTTCAATGAAAAGCATGATTGCAATGATGTTATTATAAATTCTATTAACGTCAATTGTGGTAATAATATGCAAAACCCTAAGCTTGGGGATGCTAGTTTTGCTATAACTACTATTTGTTGCAATGATCATGATTGTGGTGATTCTTCTTTTGATCTTGAAAATTTATTTAAGCCCCATGATGAATACGAGATTGATAATAGTGTTTGCAATATTATTGAAAGTGGGTTTGGAAGAGTGTCAACTTTAGATCCCACATATTTTGAGAATGTTCAATCTTATGATTTTTTTGATAAAGGTGGGTTTGGAGAGGTCATGACTTTAGTTAATATTAATCCCACTATTTTGGAAGAGTGTCAACTTTGCATGCATGTGGATCGTGTTGAAAATAGTTTATGTGATAGATATTTTGTTGAGTTTGCTTATGATCCCACATGTAATTATTATGAGAGAGGAATATATGATTGTAGAAATTTTCATGTTACTAAATTACCTCTCGTTATGTCGAGATTGCTATTGTTTCTTTCTGCTTCCTTGCATATGCTAGTTTTTACTTGCTATGATAATTTGTTTGCCTATAAGATGCCTATGCATAGGAAGTATGTTAGAATTATATGTGTTTGTCACGTGTTTTATGATTCTCTCTTTTGTGCTTCAATTCTTGTCTTTCATGTGAGCATCATTGAAATTATCAATGCCTAGCTAGGGGCGTTAAACGATAGCGCTTTGTTGGGAGGCAACCCAATTTTATTTTTGGTTGTTGATTTTTGTTCCTGTTTAGTAATAAATAATTCATCTAGCTTCTGTTTAGATGTGGTTTTATGCTTTTAATTAGTGTTTGTGCCAAGTAGAACCTTTGGGAAGACCTGGGGGAGTTTTTGCGATCTTGCTGTAAAAAATAGAAACTTTAGTGCTCACGAGATTTGCTGCCATCTTTTACTAGAGAGTGTGATTAGGTTCATTCTTTTTACAGATGATTAATATAAAAATCCCTCACGTCCACCAATTTATTTCAGAATTTTTGGGGTTACAGAAGTATTTGAAACCTACAGATTACTACAGACTGTTCTGTTTTTGACAGATTCTGTTTTTCGTGTGTTGTTTGCTTATTTTGATGAATCTATGGCTAGTATCGGGGCGTATGAACCATAGATAAGTTGGAATATAGTAGGTTTAACACCAATATAAATAAAGAATGAGTTCATTACAGTACCTTGAAGTGGTGGTTTGTTTTCTTATACTAACGGAGCTCATGAGATTTTCTGTTGAGTTTTGTGTTGTGAAGTTTCCAAGTTTTGGGTAAAGATTTGATGGATTTTGTAATAAGGAGTGGCAAGAGCCTAAGCTTGGGGATTACCAAGGTACCCCAAGGTAAAATTCAAGGACAACCAAAAGCCTAAGCTTGGGGATGCCCCGGAAGGCATCCCCTCTTTCGTCTTCGTCTATCGGTAACTTTACTTGAGGCTATATTTTTATTCACCACATGATATGTGTTTTGCTTGGAGCGTCTTGTATGATTTGAGTCTTTGATTTTTAGTTTACCACAAGCATCCTTGCTGTACACACCTTTTGGAGAGACACACATGAATCGGAATTTATTAGAATACTCTTGGTGCTTCACTTATATCTTTTGAGCTAGATAATTTTGCTCTAGTGCTTCACTTATATCTTTTTAGAGCACGGTGGTGGTTTTATTTTATAGAAATCATTGACCTCCCATGCTTCACTTATATTATTTTGAGAGTCTTATAGAACAGCATGGTAATTTGCTTTGGCTATAAAATTAGTCCTAATATGATAGGCATCCAAGATGGGTATAATAAAAACTATCATAAAAAGTGCATTGAATACTATGAGAAGTTTGATACTTGATGAAAGTTTTGAGATATAAATATGGTGATATTAGAGTCATGCTAGTTGAGTAGTTGTGAATTTGAGAAATACTTGTGTTAAAGTTTATGATTCCCGTAGCATGCACGTATGGTGAACCGTTATGTGATGAAGTCGGAGCATGATTTATTTATTGATTGTCTTCCTTATGAGTGGCGGTCGGGGACGAGCGATGGTCTTTTCCTACCAATCTATCCTCCTAGGAGCATGCACGTAGTCCTTTGTTTCGATAACTAATATATTTTGGCAATAAGTATGTGAGTTCTTATGACTAATGTTGAGTCCATGGATTATATGCACTCTCACCCTTCCACCATTGCTAGCCTCTCTAGTATCGCGCAACTTTCGTCGGTACCATACACCCACCTTATACCTTCCTCAAAACAGCCACCATACTGTGGCACCCCGATCCGCATGGAGTAGGGGGCCTTCGCACGTCAGCCCAGGATAACACCTGACGCACGACGGGTCCATGATACAGCATTCCAGGTACAATAATATTAATCAAATACACGCGTATAAGATTACATCATTGATGAATACAATTATCTGGCATATCCCTAAGGCTATTATATGGCAGCAGACGTCTATTTAACGGGCGGCAGAAGTCTTGGTTTTGCGGCTCATCAACTCTGGCTGGGCTCCACAACTCACAGGACTGGCAAGGTTACGGCCTAGCATGACGGAACAAGCGAACAATTCGGGCACGAAAACTGGCATGACACACCAGGTCAATACATTGAATGTACTTGCAAGACAAGCAAATACATAGCATTCAAACAAACAGATGACAAAGCAAGAACCAAGCATATGCAACAGTCTACTTCAACACAACTTCTAAGCATGGCATGATATTAACTAGAATCATAAATCAAACTAAGCATGAACAACATCATAGCATCTACTAGCATGACATATCAAACTTACTTCTAGCAAAGCAACAACAAAGCATAGCATACCAAAACATGGCATAGCATCATCAAACTATGCTTAAAATAAGCTACCAGTTACCTTCCGTGAAGACATGTTGTATTAACCATATGCAACAATCACTTACTCAGCTGCGGCTCCTCGGAGCACATGCATGACTTACCAAGACCTCGTCTCGGGGTCATATCAACACATCATCGTGACTTCTCACGATTTTCTCATAGTCCAAGTAATCACATGATTTATCACATTTTAACTATCACACGAGTTATTAGCAGGTTTATCCTCCATTTCGACCAAGATCCGATACCGTGACCTACTACGAACTTTTGCCCATGACCGAGGACGCGGCTATCGATAGATTAAACATACACTCTGCAGAGGTAGCGCACTGTACCCACACCATGGAACCCATTGCCTCGCACTCCCAAACGTGCGAACCACGATGTTTCGACAAAACTGAGCTACTGCCATGACACTCTCCCGACCACTCCGACCAACACCCCCTTGGGGTTCAGTCCTGGGTGGCCTCGTGTCTACCAAAGACACCAACGGCCACCGTCGTGGCAAAACGGTCCCAAACGGGGACAAGGTACCATAAAAACAAAAAACAAGCACACAAGGTTATGTCCGCCTACCTGATCAGGATAGTGCGTGCCCATAACCTTCCCTCGCGGGAGGCACCGACGAGAGGCATGACAATAGACCCAGCTAGGACCTCCCCATAAGGTGAATGTGGTTGCACTGGAGAAAGATCGATTTGGGTGGCACTATGATATCCCAGTGATGGCGGAGGAGGTTTGTTATTAAGTCATATTATTAACTTCTCCATCATCAATCATCATGCGAGCATTCTTAACATGAATGCAGCAACTAACATGCAACATACCGATGCAGTAACAAAACATCAAGCATTTCAAAAGAACAATGATAGCATGCGAAACATGGGAATACCAAGTACTAGCAAACTTATCAGTGCAACATAATTATCATAACATCGATACTACTAACATGAAACTAAACTAGATAGAAGCATGATATCATTAGTAACAACATCAAACTAACATGTCAACTTATTTCATGAAAACACAAGCATGCAAGACAGATAACAAAATCATATAGCACGACTAAAATAACAGCAGACGGAACAGACAAGAAACTACTGCAACTAAACACACACACGAGGTGCAAGCAAAGTCAACATGCAAGTTCGGGGCTCATGATAAGAGGTTGGCTTGCCTGGGGGTCGGGGATTACTCCGGAAAAAGTGTGGAACGAGCGCGGAAAGAGTTGCCGAAAATAGTTCTCTCTCGGAGGGGGCTGTTTACGTGCAAGGGAAAAGTGGTCATTTTCAGAATATGCAAACATGTTGAAAATGATTCCATCGGAATGGGCTCGACGAAACGAAGAAGTGGGCTTTGGAATCACCTCAATCGGAGTTGTGAGCAAAAAGATACGATAGTTTTACTGCTAGGGACCTATCTATAAGGAAAATATTTTCAAACAGGGCCTGGACAGAAAAACAGAAAACGTATTGGGTCAAATACGCTTTCAAAACCGGGAAAGTGCACTTTGGGATGAACAAGAACTAGATTACATTTTCACAAAGGAAAAGCGCCTTCTTGGCTGAAGCAGAATAAAACTACGCTTACCCGAAGGGGAAACGTATTTTGCTGATTACGCGTTCACTTAAGTGGCTGGGCCCGCCACTTATCCACGTCATTTGGTCCGAGTCAACGCCTTAGAGACTAACTGGCGGGGCCTGCGCAGGTGGGGTCGACCTGGTCGTCGTCTTCCTCCTCCCGCTCGCACGCGCGCCTGACAGAGGGAGGGGCTCGCCTCGACGGCGATCGCCAGCGCGTCCAGCCACCTCTCGGGGCGCGCGACCTACCGAGAAGATCAGGGCGGAGAGACGCATCCCGTGGTGGTGTCAGCTGCTGATAACCCACAAGTATAGGGGATCGCAATAGTTTTCGATAAGCAAGAGTGTCGAACCCAACGAGGAGCTAAAGGTAGAACAAATATTCCCTCAAGTTCTATCGACCACCGATACAACTCTATGCACGCTTGACGTTCGCTTTACCTAGAACAAGTATGAAACTAGAAGTACTTTGTAGGTGTTGTTGGATAGGTTTGCAAGATAATAAAGATTACATAAATAAAAAGTAGGGGCTGTTTAGGTAAAGAAACAATAAAGTAAATATAGTGCGTGCGGAAAAGTGGTGGTAGGAGTTGTGGAATTGCCCCTAAGCAATTGACTACTTTACTAGACCGATAGCAAGTATTATGTGGGAGAGGCCACTGCTAGCATGTCATCCCTGACTTGGAATTCTATGCACTTATGGTTGGAACTATTAGCAAGCATCCACAACTACTAATGTTCATTAAGGTAAAACCCAACCATAGCATTAAGATATATTGGTCCCCCTTCAACCCTGTATGCATCAATTTCTATGCTAGGTTGAAGCTTCTGTCACTCTTGCCCTCCAATACATAGTCCTATCAACATACAACTAACCCTATGGTGTGATCCACGCGTGCAATCATATGATGGGCACCAAAGGACAACAACATAACCACAAGAAAATTAAATCAATCATAGCAATTCATCAACCACCGATAGGACAACGAAAATCTACTCAGACATCATAGGATGGCAACACATCATTGGATAATAATATGAAGCATAAAGCACCATGTTCAAGTAGAGGGTAAAGCGGGTTGCGGGAGAGTGGACCGCTGTAGATAGAGGGGGGGAAGTTGATGGAGATGTTGGTGAAGATGGCGGAGGTGTTGGTGTAGATCGCGGTGATGATGATGGCCCCCGGCGGCATTCCGTTGCCACCGGAAGCGAGGGGGAGAGAGCCCCCTCCTTCTTCTTCTTCCTTGACCTCCTCCCTAGATGGGAGAAGGGTTTCCCCTCTGGTCCATGGCCTCCATGGCACGGGAGGGGCGAGAGCCCCTCCGAGATTGGATCTGTCTCTCTGTCTCTCTCTGTTTCTGCGTTCTCAGATTCTTTCCTTTCACCGTTTCTTATATTCCCGGAGATCCGTAACTCCGATTGGGCTGAAATTTTGACACATTCTCTATCCGGAAATTAGCTTTCTTGCGGCGAAAGAAGAGCACCAACCACCTTACGGGGTGTCCACGAGGGTCAGGGGCGCGCCTGACACCCTGGGGCGCACCCCCTACCTCGTGGGCCCCTCGAGCATTGTCTCGCGTTGTAAACTAAAAATCAAAGACTCAAATCATACAAGACGCTCCAAGCAAAACACATATCATGTGGTGAATAAAAATATAGCCTCAAGTAAAGTTACCGATAGACGAAGACGAAAGAGGGAATGCCTCCCCAACATCCCCAAGCTTAGACGCTTGAGTCTCCTTGAATATTTACTTGGGTTGCCTTGGGCATCCCCAAGCTTGAGCTCTTGCCTCTCTTCCTTCTTCTCACATCGAAACCTTCTCAATCATCGAACACTTCATCCACACAAAACTTCAACAGAAAACTCGGTAAGATCTGTTAGTATAATGAAGCAAATCACTACTCTAAGTACTGTTGCAAACCAATTCATATTTTGTTCTTGCATTGTGTCTACTATAGTATAACTTTTTCGTGGCTCAATCCACTAATATAAATTGATAGTTTCATCAAAACAAGCGAACTATGCATCAAAAACAGAATCTGTCTAAAACAGAACAGTCTGTAATAATCTGAACATTCACCATACTTCTGATACTTGAAAAATTCTACCAAAATTAGGAAAAATAAAAAATTTGTAGAGGAAGACAGTGCAAAAATAATCAGAACCATTTGATGTTCCAGCTAAAAATGTAAAATCTCTCACTACAGCCAAAGTTTCTGTCCTGCACCGTACAAACCATCAAGCAAATGTAAACATCCTAAAGGCAAACATTGGCACATTATTTTTATAATACAATGGAATTGTACAAGGGGATAATTATTTTTATTGAAAAGTTTCTGTAATCAAGATTCACAAAGTTGTCGTGAGCATGAACAAAGTTCAAGGAGCTCTCCCACTTCAACAATGCTTGTCTTTCTCACTTTCGCTTTCCTTTTTGAAATAGTTTTGGGTTCCCCTCTTTATTTTTGTTGTTATTAAACTATATGAAAGCACTCAACAGAAATAAATGACTCTCTAAAACTTCCGGGTTGTCTCCCTAGCAGTGCTTTCTTTAAAGCCATTAAGCTAGGCATATAATGCTCAAGTAATGGATCCACCCGGATCCCAAGGTATATCAAAGCCAATTTTAATTAGCAATGATTTGTAATTTAGTAGTGAGCACAAAGCAACATATATCATGTAATGACGAAGTCTAACTCTCTTCCTATGCATCGGCATGTCATAAAAGAACAATTCATGCACACAAAGTAAAGGCAAGTGCATAGTATAAACAGTTTCTTGCAATTTTATCATGTGGGAAACATAGAGAGGTGGAGATATAGTTCCTCTCTCATAATAATTGCAAGTAGGAGCAGCAAGCACATGCATATTATATCTATCAAAATCATCATGTGCAATGGTAAAAGGCAACCCATCAATATAATCCTTAATAAGGGCAAACTTCTCCGATATAGTATATTCAGGAGAATTCAAAAAGATAATAGGACTATCATGCGTGGGTGCAATAGCAACAATTTCATGTTTAACATAAGGAACTATAGCAAG
The DNA here is from genome assembly GCF_002162155.2 of Triticum dicoccoides. Classification (NCBI taxonomy): domain Eukaryota; kingdom Viridiplantae; phylum Streptophyta; class Magnoliopsida; order Poales; family Poaceae; genus Triticum; species Triticum dicoccoides. Next base: position 619,691,906 of record NC_041384.1, on the reverse strand, counting down.
TTCATCTCCATAAGCATAATTCATATTGGCATCTTGGCCACAAGCATAGCAAGCATCATCAAAAAGGGATATTTCAAGAGAATCAATGGGATCATAACAGTCATCATAGCAATCATCCTTCGGTAAGCACGAAGGGAAATTAAACAATGTATGAGTTGAAGAGTTACTCTCATTAGAAGGTGGGCACGGGTAGCTAGTCCGCTCTTCCTCCTTTTGTTCTTCGCTCTCCTCCTCATCTTTTTCATCCAATGAGCTCACAGTTTCATCAATTTCTTCTTCCATAGACTCCTGCAAAATATTAGTCTCTTCTTGGACAGCGGAGTAGTACTCAATATATGGTTCAACATAGGCATTAGAAGCATAATTATCATAGCAATATTTAACTATGGAAAAAAATTCAGATTTGTAAAGAGTAGCATCATACTTTTCAATCAAAGAAGCAATTTCATAAGCACCCTTAAAAGCAACAAATTCTTCAATTTGTTGAACATCATAGTAACTATAAACACCCTTAGCATAAGAGGATACGATTCCATTATCAAGAACCAAACATTGGTAGGGAAGGTGTTTCTTAGGGTCTTCAGAACAACAAGTATAATCATATATTTCACATAAATTCCAAGCATAGCATTGCAAACGATGAATTTGATCCAGTAAAGTTTTCCCCTTTTCAGATATTCGGTGTCGCACATAATAAGCATGCTCATCTAAAGATTTGCCCTCAACTAAGCTAGTTGGGGTTTCAGCACGATCACATAGGGATCGAAGATGATCCAAGTAATAATCTTCAGCAGTGTGATAGATTTTGAGTGGTTCTTCAACCATTGGTTTAGTAGGTACAACTATTTTTTTTGGTATTTTGCTGTAGCGACCAGACCTCAAACAGTCTGATCTCTGTGCTCCGGTGTCATCCCTGGATCAGTAATGCTGACACCACACAGTACTCGAAGGATTTATAGCAGAGTAGCAATCACACACTTATTACATCGAGTGTCTCAAAAGAGAACTTATTACAATAAATATGGCTTAAGGCCATCTAATAACGATAACAGCGGAGGGCTTGGAAGATAAGTGAGTCCATCAACTCCAACGGCATCACTGAGTATAGAACCACGACCTAAAAACTCCTTAATCATCGTCTGAAAAGTCTGCAACATTAACGTTGCAGCCCGAGAACGGGTCAGCACATGGAATATGCTGGCAAGGTAACACATAGAGGGTAATGGAATGAAACAACTATACTATATGCATATTTGGCTGGTGGAAAGCTCTACGGTTACAGTTTTTGCGTAAAGCCAATTTTTCCCTACTTCAAAGGAATAAATTTAATTACTATCATGGTGGTTGTTAAACATTGAGAATGGTTGACAGCATTCTCAATCCCAATTAAGCATCATCATTTAACAAACCCAACAAAATTAACTTTAGAGTAACATGTTGAGATTCACATGATAATCCAGGTACTAGATACTCAAGATGTCCATAACCGGGGACACGGCTAACCATGATTAGTTTATTACACTCTGCAGAGGTTTGCGCACTTTTCCCCCCAAGACTCGATCGCCTCCGTTGGATTTCTCGCACTACACGGTGTTTGAGAAACGGATGACCGAGACACAGTCTTTCAGAAGCACTAGCACCTTACGATGGATAGACCGGTACACCTACTTTCCCTTACATCTGCTAGTCTACCCTGTAAGAGTTCGCACGACTTAATCAACTATGCCAGAGCCCATAATGGCTTGTGGCTGCACACGGAAGTTTCTAGTATGAATAATCTCATGATCCCTTTGAGCCTGGGTGGCGGTCCAAAAGAAAAACATGCAAGTCCTGGAATACCCAGGTGCCTCAATCCACCCAGATGTGTGTTTAGGTTGCCACCTTAGATAAACCATTAATTAACAATCTCACATCTGTCATGGATATCACTCACCCAATCCACGTCTACTAGCATAGCATGGCATAATAAGCAAACATAGAAATAACTCCCAAAGGTTTGATAATAAACAGGTAATAAGTACTACCTCATCTACTTCCCATCCCACAATTTAATTAGATCCTAATCATGCAATGTGTGAGGATTGATCTAATGCAATAAAACTGGGTTGTAGAAAATGTATGATCAAAGTGTTACTTGCCTTGCTGATGATCCGCGAAACCTAGAGATTCGAAGTAACAGGCGGCGCACTCCGGGTATTCTATCGCAGACAAACAAACAAGCATACAATAAGTACTCATCTAATGCACAGGTAAAACTCAAATAGAAGATCTAACCAAAAGTTCAACTTAAGAACCCTGGTTTGCAAAAAGAATCAAATCGAACAAAGCAAAAGAAATCAAACGGCGAAAGAAATCAACTTCGTTCTAGTAATCTGGATCTAAGTCAAATTTTACAGTAGCAAAAACTTGTTTAAGTTGATTATTCGGAAAGAGGGTTTCGAGACGAAACTCCAGGCGCTTGAATTGCCTGATTCCGATAAACGAGCGAAAAGTTATACTAAAACGAAAATCGAATCAGAAATCGCGATCAGAAAATAACAGCGGAAAATTCGACGAAAAAGAAAAACGACGAACAGATTAATCGTTAATTAACCTAATCCGAAAATAATTAAAATAATTAAAAAAATAAAAAAATCGAAAATAAAACCGACGAAAAAGAAAATAAATATTTTAAAAAAAAAATCGGCACGGAAGTCGAGGTGGCGGCGAACCTCGGGCGACGTGCAACTCCGGCGAGCCGGCGGCGGGTCCGGCGGCGGCGGGCTAGGGTTTCGGGCGCGGGCACGGTTATGGGCTGGGGCGCCGGGTGCCTCGCTATTTAAAGGCGCCCCCGGGCGGAGTCCCGCTCGGGTACGGCCCATAGTCGGTTTCGTTTTTTCTAATTACGCTCGGAAGAAAAATAAAAAGAAATACTAAACGGACTCTAAAAATCATGAGATAAATTTTCCCGGGTTTCTAAAATCAAGCCCGAAAAAGTGAAAATTTATTTGGGCCCAAAATACAACTTTGAAAAACGCGTATTTTTCCTAAATTCAATTAAAAATACCGAAAAACTCCGAAATAAATCTTATTTGATTTTTTTTATTAAATCCTCAATATTTCTATATTTTGGGAAAGTCATTTTATTCCTCTCTCATATTTTTGTAATATAAATAATTGATGATAAAATAAATAAAATCAAATGATCCTGTTTACAAAATTTGAGAAAACTCAAATATGTAAATAACGAAATCCCCAACTCTCTCCGTGGGTCCTTGAGTTGCTTAGGATTTTCTAGGATCAAAACCAAAAGCAAAATAAAATATGATATGCATGATGATCTAATGTATAACATTCCAAATTGAAAATTTGGAATGTTACAAACCTACCCCCCTTAAGATGAATCTCGCCCTCGAGATTCGGGTTGGCTAGAAAATAGGTGAGGGTGGTCCTTGAGCAAATCTTCCTCTCGCTCCCAGGTGGCTTCATCCTCCGTGTGGTGGCTCCACTGAACTTTGCAAAACTTGATAACCTTGCTGCGAGTGACTCGGCTGGCAAACTCGAGAATCTTGACTGGTTTCTCCTCATAGGTCAAATTGTTATCCAACTGAATTGCTTCCAATGGCATTGTGTCTCTCAAAGGTATGCCAGCCATCTCCGCGTGACACTTCTTCAACTGAGAAACGTGGAACACATCATGAACTCGTGTCAATCCTTCTGGCAATTCCAACTTGTAGGCCACTTCTCCCATACGCTCCAAAACTCGATATGGCCCTACAAATCGTGGCGCTAACTTCCCCTTAACTCCAAAGCGCTTAATCCCTCGAAGTGGGGATACTCGAAGATAAGCTCTGTCTCCGACTTCGTAAACTGTCTCCTTGCGTTTAGAATCTGCGTAGCTCTTCTGCCTGGACTGGGCTACCTCGAGCCTATCGCGAATCAACTTCACCTTCTGTTCAGACTCTTTAATCAGATCTGGTCCAAACAACTGGCGGTCTCCACCTTCGTCCCATGACAACAGTGTCCTGCACCTCCTTCCGTACAGAGCTTTGAAAGGGGCCATCTTCAAACTGGTCTGATAGCTATTATTGTAAGAGAACTCTGCATATGGCAAATTATCGTCCCAACTAGATCCATAATCTAGCGCACAAGCTCTCAGCATATCCTCCAAAATCTGATTGACTCTCTCTGTCTGTCCATCTGTCTGCGGATGAAAAGCTGTACTAAATTCTAGCCTAGTACCCAAAGTCTCATGCAACTGCTTCTAGAACTATGAGGTAAATTGGGTTACTCTATCTGATACGATGCTCCTTGGAACTCCATGCAAACATACGATCCTGGTCATGTATATCTTTGCCAACTTAGCACTGGTGTAAGTGGTCTTTACTGGGATGAAATGAGCTACCTTCGTCAATCGATCAACTACAACCCAAATCGAGTCATAGCCTGAACGAGTCCTTGGTAATCCCGTGATAAAATCCATGCCTAGCTTATCCCACTTCCGTTCGGGTATCGGCAATGGTTGCAACAATCCTACTGGCTTCTGATGCTCTACCTTTACTCTCTAACATACATCACAAACTGCTACATACTCCGCAATATCCTTCTTCATTCCGGTCCACCAGAAAATATCCTTCAAATCCAAATACATCTTGGTATTTCCTGGGTGAATCGAATACGGTGAATCATGTGCCTCTTGCAGAATCAACTTTCTGATCTCTGGGTCATTGGGTACATAAACACGGTCTTCAAACCATAGGGTGGCGTGCTCATCCTCACGAAATCCTTTAGCTTTTCCTTGGCTCATTTTCTCTTTTATAGAAGCAATCTCCTTGTCAGATTTCTGAGCCTCTCTGATTTTATCCATCAATGTTGACTGAATCTCCAATGCTGCCACATAGCCTCTCGGAACTATCTCCAAACATAGCTCACGAAGATCCTCGGCTAACTCCTTTGGTATTTCTCCCGTCATTAGTGTATTGACATGACTCTTACGGCTCAATGCGTCAGCTACTACATTAGCTTTTCCGGGATGGTAATGCAATCTCATATCATAATCCTTGATGAGCTCCAACCATCTCCTTTGTCTGAGGTTCAACTCCTTCTGCGTGAAAATGTACTTCAAACTCTTGTGATCCATGTACACCTCACAATGATTTCCAATGAGGAAATGTCTCCACGTCTTCAATGCATGCACTACGACTGCTAACTCCAAATCATGCGTGGCATAATTCAATTCGTGAGGCTCCAGTTGTCGTGAAGCATACGAAACAACTCTTCCCTCCTGCATAAGCACTGCTCCAAGTCCTCGACGTGAAGCGTCACAATACACCTCATAATCCTTGGTTTGATCTGGCAAAATCAACACTGGTGAGGTAACCAAACGTTTCTTCAATTCCTGGAAACTAGCCTCACACTCCTTAGTCCATTTGAACTTAGTATCCTTCTTCAGCAACTCCGTCATAGGCTTCGCAATCTTTGAGAAGTTCTCAATAAATCTTCGGTAGTATCCTGCGAGTCCCAGAAAACTCCGGATCTCTCCAACTATTGTTGGTGCTTCCCAATTGCTCACAGTGATAACCTTGGTGGGGTCAACTGCTATTCCTTCTCCGGATATAACATGTCCGAGGAATCCAACTTCCTTCAACCAAAACTCACATTTGCTGAACTTGGCATATAACTGATGTTCTCTGAGCTTCTCAAGTACCAATCGCAAATGTTCTTTATGCTCCTCTTCATTCTTTGAGAATACCAGAATATCATCGATGAAAACCACAACGAACTTATCCAAAAACTCCATAAACACTTTGTTCATCATGTTCATAAAATAGGCAGGTGCGTTAGTCAGTCCAAATGACATAACGGTATACTCATACAGTCCATATCTTGTGGTGAATGCTGTCTTAGGTATGTCCTGCTCTCGAATCTTCAACTGATGGTATCCTGATCGCAAATCGATCTTGGAAAACACTTTAGCCCCTTGCAATCGATCAAACAGATCATTGATCATTGGTAGCGGGTACTTGTTTTTGATTGTTACTTCGTTCAATCCTCGATAATCAACAACCATTCTCAACGATCCATCCTTCTTCTCCACTAGAAGTATTGGTGATCCCCAAGGCGAAGAACTTGGGCGAATATAACCTTTATCCAGTAACTCCTTAATCTGCTTCTTAATTTCCACCAAATCCTTTGCGGGCATCCTGTATGGTCGCTTCGATATTGGCCCAGTGCCTGGCAAAAGCTCAATCAAAAACTCAATGTCTCTATCTGGTGGCATGCCTGGCAACTCTTCGGGAAATACATCAGGAAAATCCTTTACCACTGGTACTTCCTCCTGCATAACTCCTGATAAGGAATTTACTTGTGTCCTGTTTGGCGCATGTCAGGATACATACTTGATCCTTCTTCCTTCTGGCGTTGTGAGCAAAATTGTCTTACTGGCGCAATCGATGTTTCCTCCATACATCGACAGCCAATCCATACCGAGAATTACATCCAAACCTTGGGATTCCAGAATAATTAAATCCGTTGGGAAAACATGCCTTCCTATACTTAATGGCACTTGAAAACATCCTTGTCTGGCCATGTACTCTGCTCCTGGCGAGCTTACTAGCATAGGTGTTTTAAGAACCCTAGTGGGCAGGCTATACTTTTCCACAAATCCCCTTGATATGTATGAATGCGATGCACCAGTATCAAAAAGAACGAGTGCAGTAAATGACTTAACCAAAAACTTACCTATTACTGCATCGGGCTGAGCTTCAACCTCCTCCACATTAATGTGGTTCACCTGTCCCCTGTTGAAAGGGTTCGGCTTCTTTCCAGAGCTTCCATTGCCGTTTTGGCCTTCAGGACATTCATTGGCATAATGTCCGCTCTTGGAACACTTGAAACAGGTGACTTGACTCAGATCTCTCTTGGCTGGGGTTGATGGGGTGTTGCAGTTCTGTCCATTGCTTCCTCCATTCCCATTACCATTCTTGGTGCCATTGTGATTGTGCGAGCTACCTACTCCATGGGTATGCTGAAAATGTCCTCCCGGTCTAGGGGTAAAACGTGGCTTCTGCTGAGCTCTTGAATTATACTTTCCTTGTCCATACTTCCTCTTACGGTTCTCAATTTGCTGCTGCTTCCCTTCAATCATAAGAGCACGATCTACCAACTCCTGGTAGTTGTTGAAGGTGGCTACCATCAACTGCATACTCAACTCATCATTCAGTCCTTCCAGGAATTTCTCCTGCTTAGCTGCATCCGTAGCAACGTCATCTAGGGCATAACGTGCTAGCTTACTAAACTCCTCCACATACTGGCCAACTGTCCGTCCTCCTTGGCGCAAGTTACGAAACTCACGCTTCTTCATGGCCATTGCTCCTGCTGAAACATGGGCAGTACGAAAAGCCTGCTGAAACTGGTCCCATGTGACAGTGTCGACTGGGAAGGTGGCTGTGAAATTCTCCCACCATGATGCTGCGGGTCCTTCTAACTGATGTGCGGCAAACTTCACCTTCTCCGCATCTGTGCATCCTGCTGTGGTCAACTCCCTAGCTGTCTTGCGGAGCCAATCATCTGCTACTATCGGCTCGGTGCTACTGGAAAACACCGGCGGATTCAGCCTAAGAAAACGGGCTAAGTGGTCAACAGGTGGTGGTGGTGGTGGGTTGTTGTTGTTGTTCCCCTGATTCTGATTCTGAACTAGCAACTGCATCAAGGTGTTCTACTGCTGGATCAACTGGGTGAGCTCCGGCGGAAAGGCAAATCCGGGGTCACGTCTCGGAGGCATCTGAGGGTTTAGAAAAGATGAGATATAAGAATAGAGGGGGTCTAAGGAGAAAACACTACCCATATGCACATGAGGCAAAAGCAAACAATTCACTTCATTCAATCGAACAAAGGCATACAATCGATCTAGCTATCGCAAGAGTGCTCGGACTACTAAATTTACATGGTGGACTACTACTACTGGTGAGGTGGTCTACTAGAAATATTCTACGGTTGTAGACTCCATGATATCGGCTCCAGCTTCATCAACATAGTCCTCATCGCTACTATCTGCTTCCGAGTCGGTGCCGTCGATGATGATGTAGTCTTCCGGGCTAATCTCCTTGGGTTCTTCGTCTTCATCTATTGGTGTCGGGCCTCCCATAAATATTCCAATCTTCTTGATCAGGTCGTCATTCTTCTCCACCAATACTTCAATTTCTTCTTCATAATCTTCACATGTAGCCTTGAGTTCTTCCTCCAGTTCCTTGATTCTAGTCTTAGCCTTCTTCAAATCTATCATGTCGGTGCACATCTGATTCTCCTGTCGTCGAATGTGCTGGTTTAACTCCTGGATAAAAGCTGCAATTGATCTATCTTTCCTGGTGCTGATCATCTCCCAGTGTTCATCTCGGCATCCGCAAATCTGGTAGATAGTATCCTTGAGATCCTTGCGGTAGACTTCTCCAATGCGTCCCATGGCGATGTGAGCTGCCATACTCTTTCCTAGACTCCAAGTTGATGCATCAAAAGAAAACTCTATGGGCTCAGTGACTGGCATGAACGTCCTTCCTGGAACTTGAACTCGAATCATCCAACGCTCTTCTTCAGGTAAAGTGGCGTTGTAGGTTCCCGTGAAGCTTGGTACTCCTATGTTCAGGTATCTAGTGACTTCCTTCAAGTGGCGTCCAAAGGGTGTATCTTCATCTGGTTGTGTGAACTTTTCCTTGCATCCGCCATCCTAAAGAGTAGAAAAGATGAGAAGTCAGAAGAGAAGAGAGTGAGTAGTGATCTAGGTCTTTTAGCTTAGTGGTCGTGTCCTACAGTCAGCGTGTGCTCTGATACCATCTCTGTAGCGACCAGACCTCAAACAGTCTGATCTCTGTGCTCCGGTGTCATCCCTGGATCAGTAATGCTGACACCACATAGTACTCGAAGGATTTATAGCAGAGTAGCAATCACACACTTATTACATCGAGTGTCTCAAAAGAGAACTTATTACAATAAATATGGCTTAAGGCCATCTAATAACGATAACAACGGAAGGCTTGGAAGATAAGTGAGTCCATCAACTCCAACGGCATCATTGAGTATAGAACCACGACCTAAAAACTCCTTAATCATCGTCTAAAAAGTCTGCAACATTAACGTTGCAGCCCGAGAACGGGTCAGCACATGGAATATGCTGGCAAGGTAACACATAGAGGGTAATGGAATGAAACAACTATACTATATGCATATTTGGCTGGTGGAAAGCTCTATGGTTACAGTTTTTGCGTAAAGCCAATTTTTCCCTACTTCAAAGGAATAAATTTAATTACTATCATGGTGGTTGCTAAACATTGAGAATGGTTGACAACATTCTCAATCCCAATTAAGCATCATCATTTAACAAACCCGACAAAATTAACTTTAGAGTAACATGTTGAGATTCACATGATAATCCAGGTACTAGATACTCAAGATGTCCATAACCGGGGACACGGCTAACCATGATTAGTTTATTACACTCTGCAGAGGTTTGCGCACTTTTCCCCACAAGACTCGATCGCCTCCGTTGGATTTCTCGCACTACACGGTGTTTGAGAAACGGATGACCAAGACACAGTCTTTCAGAAGCGCTAGCACCTTATGATGGATAGACCGGTACACCTACTTTCCCCTACATCTGCTAGTCTACCCTGTAAGAGTTCGCACGACTTAATCAACTATGCCAGAGCCCATAATGGCTTGTGGCTGCACACGGAAGTTTCTAGTATGAATAATCTCATGATCCCTTTGAGCCTGGGTGGCGGTCCAAAAGAAAAACAGGCAAGTCCTGGAATACCCAGGTTCCTCAATCCACCCAGATGTGTATTTAGGTTGCCACCCTAGATAAACCATTAATTAACAATCTCACATCTGTTATGGATATCACTCACCCAATCCACGTCTACTAGCATAGCATGGCATAATAAGCAAACATAGAAATAACTCCCAAAGGTTTGATAATAAACAGGTAATAGGTACTACCTCATCTACTTCCCATCCCACAATTTAATTAGATCCTAATCATGCAATGTGTGAGGATTGATCTAATGCAATAAAACTGGGTTGTAGAAAAGGTATGATCAAAGTGTTACTTGCCTTGCTGATGATCCGCGAAACCTAGAGATTCGAAGTAACAGGCGGCGCACTCCGGGTATTCTATCGCAGACAAACAAACAAGCATACAATAAGTACTCATCTAATGCACAGGTAAAACTCAAATAGAAGATCTAACCAGAAGTTCAACTTAAGAACCCTGATTTGCAAAAAGAATCAAATCGAACGAAGCAAAAGAAATCAAACGGCGAAAGAAATCAACTTCGTTCTAGTAATCTAGATGTAAGTCAAATTTTACAGTAGCAAAAACTTGTTTAAGTTGATTATTCGGAAAGAGGGTTTCGAGACAAAACTCCACGCGCTTGAATCGCCTGATTCCGATAAACGAGCGAAAAGTTATACTAAAACGAAAATCGGATCAGAAAATAACCGCGGAAAATCCGACGAAAAAGAAAAACGACGAACAGATTAATCGTTAACTAACCTAATCCGAAAATAATTAAAAAAATTAAAAAAATAATAAAAAAATTCGAAAATAAAACCGACGAAAAAGAAAATAAATATTTTAAAAAAAAATTGGCACGGAAGTCGAGGCAGCGGTGAACCTCGGGCAGCGTGCAACTCCGGCGGGTCCGGCGGCGGCGGCGGCGGCGGGCTAGGGTTTCGGGCGCGGGCGCGGTTATGGGCTGGGGCGCCGGGTGCCTCGCTATTTAAAGGCGCCCCCGGGCGGAGTCCCGCTCTGGTACGGCCCATAGTCGGTTTCGTTTTTTTTTAATTACACTCGGAAGAAAAATAAAAAGAAATACTAAACGGACTCCAAAAATCATGAAATAAATTTTCCCGGGTTTATAAAATCAAGCCCGATAAAGTGAACATTTATTTGGGCCCAAAATACAACTTTGAAAAACACGTATTTTTCCTAAATTCAATTAAAAATACTGAAAAACTCCGAAATAAATCTTATTTGATTTTTTTATTAAATCCTCAATATTTCTATATTTTGGGAAAGTCATTTTATTCCCTCTCTCATATTTTTGTAATAGAAATAATTGATGATAAAATAAATAAAATCAAATGATCCTGTTTACAAAATTTGAGAAAACTCAAATATGTAAATAACGAAATCCCCTCCGTGGGTCCTTGAGTTGCTTAGGATTTTCTAGGATCAAAACCAAAAGCAAAATAAAATATGATATGCATGATGATCTAATGTATAACATTCCAAATTGAATATTTGGAATGTTACATTTGCGTTTCCTACCCATAACTAAAGATAGAAAACAACTAAGAACTGCAAATAAAAATTACTTAGTGATAAAGCAAACAAGCACACACGAGAATATTCACCCCACGCTATTGCTCCCCGGCAACGACGCCAGAAAAAGATCTTGATAACCCACAAGTATAGGGGATCGCAATAGTTTTCGATAAGTAAGAGTGTCGAACCCAACAAGGAGCTAAAGGTAGAACAAATATTCCCTCAAGTTCTATCGACCATCGATACAACTCTATGCACGCTTGACGTTCGCTTTACCTAGAACAAGTATGAAACTAGAAGTACTTTGTAGGTGTTGTTGGATAGGTTTGCAAGATAATAAAGATTACATAAATAAAAAGTAGGGGCTGTTTAGGTAAAGAAACAATAAAGTAAATATAGTGCGTGCGGAAAAGTGGTGGTAGGAGTTGTGGAATTGCCCCTAAGCAATTGACTACTTTACTAGACCGATAGCAAGTATTATGTGGGAGAGGCCACTGCTAGCATGTCATCCCTGACTTGGAATTCTATGCACTTATGGTTGGAACTATTAGCAAGCATCCACAACTACTAATGTTCATTAAGGTAAAAGCCAACCATAGCATTAAGATATATTGGTCCCCCTTCAACCCTGTATGCATCAATTTCTATGCTAGGTTGAAGCTTCTGTCACTCTTGCCCTCCAATACATAGTCCTATCAACATACAACTAACCCTATGGTGTGATCCACGCGTGCAATCATATGATGGGCACCAAAGGACAACAACATAACCACATGAAAATTAAATCAATCATAGCAATTCATCAACCACCGATAGGACAACGAAAATCTACTCAGACATCATAGGATGGCAACACATCATTGGATAATAATATGAAGCATAAAGCACCATGTTCAAGTAGAGGGTAAAGCGGGTTGCGGGAGAGTGGACCGCTGTAGATAGAGGGGGGGGGGGAAGTTGATGGAGATGTTGGTGAAGATGGCGGAGGTGTTGGTGTAGATCGCGGTGATGATGATGGCCCCCGGCGGCATTCCGTTGCCACCGGAAGCGAGGGGGAGAGAGCCCCCTCCTTCTTCTTCTTCCTTGACCTCCTCCCTAGATGGGAGAAGGGTTTCCCCTATGGTCCATGGCCTCCATGGCACGGGAGGGGCGAGAGCCCCTCCGAGATTGGATCTGTCTCTCTGTCTCTCTCTGTTTCTGCGTTCTCAGATTCTTTCCTTTCACCGTTTCTTATATTCCCAGAGATCCTTAACTCTGATTGGGCTGAAATTTTGACACATTCTCTATCCGGAAATTAGCTTTCTTGCGGCGAAAGAAGAGCACCAACCACCTTACGGGGTGTCCACGAGGGCCAGGGGCGCGCCTGACACCTTGGGGCGCACCCCCTACCTCGTGGGCCCCTCGAGCATTGTCTCGCGTGGATTCTTCTTCCCAAAAATCATATATATTCCGAAAAAATCTCCATTAGTTTTTATTCCATTTGGACTCTGTTTGATATGGATATTCTACGAAACAAAAAACATGCAACAAACAGGAACTGGCACTGGGCACTGGATCAATATGTTAGTCCCAAAAATAGTATAAAAAGTTGCCAAAAGTATATGAAAGTTGAATAATATTGGCATGGAACAATAAAAAATTATAGATACGACGGAGACGTATCAGCTGCCGCCAAGGATTACAAGGGAGGGAGCAGCAAGGCGGGCGGTGGAGCAGGGCTTCGGCCTTTGGCGAACAGGGGGCTCCGGTGGGGAAACGGCGGGGCTGAGGCCAGGAGGAGGTTCGCCGGAGCTTGGGGTAGGCAGAGGTGGAGGTGTAACGATGAGAGGGGTGTGACATCGCCGGGATCGAGCAAAGCCCGAGGCGGCGGCCATGGATATGGGGAGGGGTCAGAGGGGAGCTCTGGGCTCAGGGAGAGGCTCTGGGAGGCGTTGAGGACTGCGAGGGGGTTGAGGGCTCTACTTATAGCCGCAGGGAGAGCTCGAGGGGGAGGGTGGAGGTGACACGCGGCGCGGCTACGTGTCCGTGCGCCGGCGACGCGCACACGCGGCCAAGGGTCATGGGGAGTGGCGGGAAGGCGACGAGGGGGACGCGGACGAGTGCCAGGGGAGGTCATGGAGGCGAGGGACGCTCGCGGACGAGAGGGGGAAATGGACAGGAGCGAGGAAATGATGGCACACATGGGAGCTCATTATGTTTGGCGACGGCGACGGCTCAACAAGGAAGCAAACGAAGGGGGAATGAGCTCCATGGGGAATACGACGTCGAGGGGGAGTAGCACCCTGTAAGGGTGGTAGTACCCTGTAAGAACCGTTGACCCCTGGAAAAGATAAGGATACTCCACTGAGTGGATTTCAGACAAAATGAATACGAGTTTTGTCTCGTTATGTGTGATGCCCCAAGAGTATGTGGGATGAAGTTGGAGACCGTCAGTTGTTGGACCAAATGTGATCAAGGAGTCAGAAGAGAATGTTAAGTTGATTCGAGATAGACTGAAGGTAACTCAGTCCAGGAAGAAGAGTTATGCAGACTAAAAAATGCAAGGAGGTAGTCTATGAAATTGGAGACAGAGCATGTCTTCACGTGCCCCCTCTGCGAGGAATTAAACGAATTGGAGTTAAGGGAAAGTTAGCCCCTAAACCCGAAGGACTATCAGGAGTTCAAGATGTGTTTCACGTTTCCCAGTTGAAGAAGTGCCATGCAGAGATGGCCAATATTCCCCTGTAAGGACGCTTGACGCTGGAAAGGATAATGATGTTCCACGAAGTGGAATATGGACTTCATAAGTATAAGTTTTTATCTCGGTATGAGGGATATCCCACGAGGATGAAGAGATAAATTACTATTGGATATAAAGGAGGTATGATGTCGGAAATATGGATCAATGGAAACTCCATGATGAGTCTGAGTAATCATGTCCTAGTTTGGTGCCAATAGAAGGAAGGAAGACAGTACAGTTGGATGGATTTAAGAATACTAGGAAGTTGGAAGTTGGAATAATGATTAGTTGACCGATGATAAGTTCAAGGACTACAAGTGATGAGATGGGCCATAACTCACATGCCCCAGGACCTGCCAAGAAGCAAGCACATTCTTGCTGAAGAAAAAACCCTGGAAGAAGAAGTTGCGATTTTATCGATAGACGATCTTATAGGAGTAACGCAAAACCTGAGAGTTGTGAAGAAACGATAGATGTTTGTCTGGCTTGCAGAATCTATGGATATATCCGAACTTCGTTCGTCGACAAGAGAAATTCTGCAATGCTTGTGAGGATGACCGAGTGTTAGTATGCGAGATTCGCTAAACTGTATACATGGTAATGATTTGGGTGCGGGATGGATTGATCACCATACCGACTTACTCTTATGGTTCGCCTTGCTATATGGGATGGTAAATCTGAGTGACTTGCCTATAGTAGAGAGACGAAGATATTAAACCTTGTTAAACCTTAGAATGGTATGAGAATTTTTCCCTTGTACAAGGCAGCTTTTGCCAACCGTAGGTTATACGGTGAGGATCAACCCAGACCCATTTCCTGTAGGAGAAACCATAATTGGATTACCACCATGAGATATCGATAGTTATTTAGTATTGGTGCCAGACCCGTCAACTAAGAAGACCCAATCTCGGAATAACCTTACCAAGAGGAAAGGACAGAAGAATTGAGGAAAAGGTTATGCCACTACCGGAAGAGCTCAGAGAAGGAATTTTTATCGAGGATCTGAGAACACCGACACTGTCAAGAATAAGGGTGGAGTATATGAGTTTTGATGGAACCGTAACCATGCTTCTAAGGGTGGTAGCACCCCAGACCCGGTGTAATGATCGATGGATTTTGAGAAGACCCCAAACCTAACCTATTTCTTGCTAGCCTCTCCGAATCTCGAGGACGAGATTCATTTTAAGGGTGGTAGGTTTGTAACATCCCAAAATTCTAAATTTTGGAATGTTATAATAAATAGATAGATTGATTGATTGTTTGATTTTTGTGTGATTGATTGAGTGAAATTCGAAACTTTTTGAAAGTTAAATGAGAGGGAATAAAAGGACTTTCCCAAACTTTCACCTTTTTCTTTTTGATCCCCGTAAATTCAAATTCTTTTCATCACAAAACCCTAGAGAGAAGATGACATGACTTCTTCCATTTATTTAAACGACAAGGGGTGTTGAAAATATTTGAATTTCATCTGGAAATATTTCAAATTAACAAACTTCATGCAACTCAATGATTTTCAAGAGAGAAGATAAAATGACTTCTTCAAAACTTATGAAATATGAGTTGGGAGTTTCAAAGAAACTCAAATTTAAAATCCATTTGAAATAATTATTTTTTCAATTGGGTTATTTGAGTTTTATTCAAATTATTTTTCTCCAAAAAACAAAATACATGGAAAATAGGGTAACATGATTCCCTACAATAGAAAATTGGAGAAAAATTTATTTGAAATCATTTTGGTATTTTTAAAATGATTTTTATTGGATTTTATTAGACCAGTAGCACTCTTTGAATTATCTGAATTTGGGTGGATTTTATTTGGCATTATAAAAATGTTCATGTCGTAGAGAATCTTTTTCTGAAAATTTTGATATATAATATGCATACATTATATTTTGCTTCTATTTCCTTTTGTTTTATTTTCGTTTGCCTGTGTTTAAAAAAAACTCTCTTCGCACAGTGCCAGGCCAAAGCCCAGCACTGCTCTCTCTCTCTCCGCGCCAGGCCAGCCGGCCCAGCCCAGCATCGGCCTACGCCCGCGCCCGAATCGCCTCCGCCTCGCTCGCCCGCTAGCTCGCCCGCTCGCACGCCGCTTTGCCCAGTCACCGACAGGTGGGGTCCACCTGCCGGGACCTTCTCCTACCCGCCGCAGGAGTCCGACTCCAGCACTCCTCGCCGGCGACGCCGTGTCCCGGCGGGACTCCTCTCCCTCTGCCCCTCGCGCAAGCCGACCCCCTCCTCCTATTTATACCGCCGCCCGGGCCCCATTCCTCCTCCTTTGCCGCAAATCACAGTCATCGCCGCCCTCGCCGGAGTTCCCGCCTCCGACGAGATCTGCCGCTGCCGCCGCGCCCCGTTCCGTCACCCTCGACCTCCGCCGACGCTGCCATCGCCTTCCCCTACTCGCGCCGCTTCTCCCCAACCCCGCGGCCACGCCAGAGGATCGTCGAAGCAGACACCCCGACGACCCCGATGTCGCTGCCGTCTCCTTCTCCGGCGACGTCGACGCCCACCACCGCGGTAAGCCGCCGGTGCTCCTCGTCCGTCCGATCTGGGTTAGATGGATAGGATTAGATGAGTTCTTTTTTTCTTTCAAATCGTTTTTCCTTACTTAGTGAATGTTCACTGCTTTGCCTTCGCAGCGAACGGTTTTTAACCAATAGATTTCTGACACGTGGCCAGGGACCTAGGTGTAGATTTTATTTTTTAGTTTAGTCCCTGATTTTCAAAACACCACAACTTTTCAACCGTTAGTCCAAATTCAGTGAAACCAACGCTCACGTCTTCGTTATGATCTCCTCTATCCAGTAATCCAACTCAAACATGTTTTTAAAATTTTAAATTTTGAATTAGATCAGATTTGAATTCAAACTTTGTTTGATCCTAACTTGAGTTCCGTAGCTCCGTTTGAGTTGATTCTTTTTGCAAATCGAAGCTCTTGACCTAAACTTTCTGATAAGGCCAAATTCATATAATTTTGGTACTGTTAGAAATTGTTTTATGTTGCAAGAGTTATTTGCTTGTTTTTGAAGTTTTCCGTGATCTTTTCTTCGCTTCTTTTGCTTGATTGCTTATGTGTGGTTACTATTGCTTGCTTACGATAGATTGACCGGAGTATGACGAGTAGAACTATCAAGAGTTTTGAGCGTGAATCATCTTCATCAACATTGCAGGCAAGTTCACACTTTGATCATATTCCTTTCATACCTAGTTTTTATGCATTAGTTTCACCCTCAAACATTGCGTGAATAGGATTGATAACATGTGGGTATTGGGAAGTAGTTGATGAGGTAGGAACCTATTGACCTGCATTCAAACCTTGGGAGTTACTATTACGTTATGCTTATATTGCCATGCTATGCTCATAGACGTGGATTGGGTTTGAGAGTATTCATGACAGATGTGAGATTATTAATTAATGGTTTACTTAAGGTGGCAACTTTAACACACATCTGGGTGGATTGAGGCACCTGGGTATTCCAGTGGTTGCCTGTCTTGGCACCTGGGTATTCCAGGATTGCCTGTTTTTTATGGACCGCCACCCAGGTTCAAAGGGATCATGAGATTATTCATACTAGAAACTTCCGTGTGCAGCCACAAGCTATTATGGGCTCTAGCATAGTTGATTAAGTTGTGTGAACTCTTACGGTGGTAGACTAGCAGATGTAGGGGTTGTAGGTGGAACGGTCTACCCATCTTAAGGTGCAAACGCTTCTGAAAGACTATGTCTCGGTCATCCGTTTCTCAAACACCATGTAGTGCGAGAAATCCAACGGAGGAGATCGAGTCTTGTGGGGAAAAGTGCGCAAACCTCTGCAGAGTGTATAAACTAATCATGATTAGCCGTGTCCCCTGTTATGGACGTTTTGAGTATCTAGTACTTGGATTATCATGTGAATCTCATCATGTTACTTTAAATAATTTTGTTGGGTTTAATGATGTTACTTAATTGGGATTGAGAATGCTGTCAACCATTCTCAATGTTCAACAAGCACCATGATAGTTAAATAAAATTTATTCCTTTGCAGTAGGGAAAAATTGGCTTTTCGCAAAAACATATAACCAGAGAGCTTTTCCACCAGCCATATATGCATGTAGTGATAGACATTGTTCATCATTCTCTATGGTGTGAATTTGCCAGTACATTCAATGTACTGACCCTTTGTGGCTGCAACGTCTCATGTTGCAGGATATCTTACGACGAGTAAGTGATACGTTAGGGTTACGATTTCTACACTCAGCTTTGCCGTTGGTGTTGATGGGAATCCACAACCTTGTTACTTCCGCTATTTTGGATTGAGGTAATAGTATTTACGTTACTTTTACATGTGATTTACCTTTGTTATAAATCCTCGAGTACTGTGTGTGTCAGCATACCGATCCAGGGATGACACTTAAGCACAGAGACTTGATCCATTCGGGTCGGGTCGCTACAGCCATAAAGAGTAATAAATCTTCTATGCTTGTGCATCATGAAAAGAGTGCTGTATGTGATAGCTTTATTGTTGGATCCATTCATGGTGTTTCTGAAAATTATTATGAGGAAGGAACTTATGCTCTTACATATCTCAATAATATCAAGTTTCTTCTCTATGTGTTGATTGCTTTGAAGTTGCACTTGTTTCGCCTTCCTATGCTAGTTGATTCTTGTTCCCATAAGTTATTTTCTCACAAAATCCCTATGCATAGGAATTGGGTTAGACCTAAATGTGCTAGTCATATACTTCATGATGCTCTCTTCATGTTTCAATTCTTATCTTCTATGCGAGCATCATTGAAATCATCATGCCTAGCTTAAAAGGCATAAAAGAAAAGCGCTTGTTGGGAAACAACCCAACACTTTTACCTACTATTTTTGTGTGTTCAAATGATTATGCTACTGTATTAATCATGTTTTATAGCTTTTTTCAATAAAGTGCCAAGTAAAGCCTTTGGGATCATGTTGGGTGATAGTTGATTTGATCTTGCTGAAAAACAGAAACTTTTGCGCTCACGAAAATAATTGTCATTTTTAACAGAAGAGTGCCTTTGAGATGATTATTTTTTCAGAAGATTAATATAAAATTTTCTCATGAGGTCCTAATTTTTCAGAATTTTTGGAGTAGCAGAAGTATGGTTTGAGTACAGATTACTACATACTGTTATGTTTTTGACAGATTCTGTTTTCAATGCATAATTTGCTTGTTTCCTAGTTTCTATGGCTTATATTGCTCAAAATAAATTGTGGAAATGATATGCTATAGTAGGCAGTGTGTGAGAACAATTATGAATCTTGTCTTTGACAGTACCAAAAGTGAAATGGTTTGCTCTTTATCACACTAACCTATCTCACAAAGTTCCATTAAGTTTTGTGTGATTGAAGTTTTCAAGTTTTGGGTGAGATGTCGATATGAGGAGAATGAGGAGTGATAATACCCTAAGCTTGGGGATGCCCAAGGCACCCCCAAGGTAATATTCAAGGAATATCCAAGCAACTAAGCTTGGGGATGCCCTGGAAGGCATCCCCTATTTCGTCTCCAACATTATCAGTAACCTCACTTGGAGCTATGTTTTCATTCGTCACATGATATGTGTTTTGCTTCGAGCGTCAATTTATCTTCTGAGGATTTGCTTGCTGTTATTTATAATAATGTTTTGCATCTTTTATTTCAATAAAAGCGGCAATGATAGCCTTTGCAATGCTTATTTTGCAAGTATACATGTTGCTGTTTGAAAACAGAAAGTTTACCGCTGTTGCAAAAATTCCCAAGAAAAGTCAGAATGTGATAAAATGTTGAAATTTTTTGTAAAATGAGCTCTGATAAATTTTACACAGTGCGGTAATTTTTCATAGTTTTTGGAGTTTAAGAAGTATTGATACTCTTGCATTCTTTACAGACTGTACTGGTTTGGCAGATTGCTGATATGTTTGCATTGTTTGCATATGTTTGCTTGTTTAATGATTCTATTTGAGGATAGGAGTATTAAATATGCAGATGCATTTAGTATGCAATGTTGAAAAATAATTTTAGTGATTTTCTACAGTATAGAATGATAAGGATTTTGCATTGGTTTATACTAACTTATCTCACGAGTTCTTGTTGAGTTTTGTGTGGATGAAGCTTTTGAGATTTAGGAAAACCGTGATATGAGAAGAATTAATGAGACACAAAAGCTCTAGCTTGGGGATGCCCAAGGCATCCCAAGATAATATTCAAGAAGTCTCAAGCATATAAGCTTGGGGATGCCCCGGTAGGCATCCCACCTCTCTTCTTCAACAATTATCGGTTAGTATCGGTTAAGCCTAAGTTTTTGCTTCTTCACATGATGTGTGCTATCCTTGGAATGTCATTTTATTTTATTTTGCTTCCTGTTTTAATAAATTACTTAGATCTGGAAGTTTTTAAGATAAAATAGAGTCCTCAAATAGTTGTCGAGGAGGCTAAGCAAGCGGCATTCGCATCCCGTCAATGAAGCTCTTTTCTATGTCATTTGCTCTTGTGCTTCACTTATATCCTATGAGTAAATTGTTGAATAAATTGAATGTCATAAGTTGAAATCATATCATGCCTAGTGGTAACTTCGCATTGGGTTTAGAAAGTGAAATCTTTTGAGGCTTGACAATCACAATATTGGCCATACAAGCAATTCATGAATAATTAGTATAAGGAAGAGAACTTTCACATGCAAATACACTATCATGGAAATTTTTTGTGATTGTGAGCCCCCATCAAAATATTATATGCCAAAATTGTTGACATTGGACAAGGAAGATAACGTAATGGTTTATGTTTGTTCATATTCACATAGAAGTTATATTGTCATAGATCCTTCAACATGTGGTGCTTGCCCCCCTTCTTTGCTAGCCAAAAATTCCGCACCAAGTAGAGATTCTTGGGGAACATAGTAATTTCAAAAAAAAATCCTACGCACACGCAAGATCATGGTGATGCATAGCAACGAGAGGGGAGAGTGTCGTCCACGTACCCTCTTAGACCGTAAGCGGAAGCGTTATGACAACGCGGTTGATGTAGTCATACGTCTTCATGATTGACCGATCCTAGTACCGAACGTACGACACCTCCGCGATCTGCACACGTTTAGCTCGGTGACGTCCCACGAACTCATGATCCAGTAGAGCTTTGAGGGAGAGTTCCGTCAGCACGACGGCGTGATGATGGTGTTGATGAAGCTACCGACGCAGGGCTTTGCCTAAGCATCGCTACGATATGACTGAGGTGGATTATGGTGGAAGGGGCACCACACACGGCTAAAAGATCAATGATCAACTTGTGTGTCTCTGGGGTGCCCCTGCCCCCATATATGAAGGAGCAAGGGGAGGCCGTCCGGCCCAAGGAGGGTGCGCCAAGAGGAGGAGTCCTCCTCCTAGTGGGAGTAGGACTCCCCTTTCCTAGTCCCACTAGGAGGGGGAAGGAAGGAGTGGGAGAGGGGAAAGGCAAGGGGGGCGCCGCCCCCTTCCTTGTCCTATTCAGACTCAAGGGGAGGGGCGCGCGGCCTGCCCTAGCCGGCCCCTCTCTCTCTCCACTAGGGCCCATCAAGGCCCATTAGCCCCCGGGGGGTTCCGGTAACCCCTCTGACACTCCGTTTTCTCCGAGATCACCCAAAACCCTTCCGGTGTACGAATATAGTCGTCCAATATATCAATCTTTATGTCTCGACCATTTAGAGACTCCTCGTCATGTCCGTGATCACATCCGGGACTCCGAACTACCTTCGGTACATCAAAACACATAAACTCATAATAACGATCATCATCGAACGTTAAGCGTGCGGACCCTACGGGTTCGAGACTATGTAGACATGACCGAGACTCATCTCCGGTCAATAATCAATAGTGGAACCTGGATGCTCATATTGGTTCCTACACATTCTATGAAGATCTTTATCGGTCAAACCGCATAACAACATATGTTGTTCCCTTTGTCATCGGTATGTTACTTGCCCGAGATTCGATCATCGGTATCTCAATACCTAGTTCAATCTCATTACCGACAAGTCTCTTTACTCATTTCGTAATGCATCATCTCACAACTAAATCGTTAGTCACATTGCTTGCAAGGCTTATATTGATGTGCATTACCGAGAGGGCCCAGAGATACCTCTCCGACAATCGGAGTGACAAATCCTAATCTCGATCTATGCCAACTCAACAAACACCATCGGAGACACCTGTAGAGCACCTTTATAATCACCCAGTTACGTTGTGACGTTTGGTAGCACACAAAGTGTTCCTCCGGTATTCGGGAGTTGCATGATCTCATAGTCATAGGAACATGTATAAGTTATGGAGAAAGCAATAGCAACAAACTAAACGATCATCGTGCTAAGCTAATGGATGGGTCAAGTCAATCGGATCATTCTCTAATGATGTGATACTGTTAATCAAATGACAACTCATGTCTATGGTTAGGAAACATAACCATCATTGATTCAACGAGCTAGTCAAGTAGAGGCATACTAGTGACATTCTGTTTGTCTATGTATTCACACATGTACTAAGTTTCCGGTTAATACAATTCTAGCATGAATAATAAACATTTATCATGATATAAGGAAATAAATAATAACTTTATTATTGCCTCTAGGGCATATTTCCTTCAGAGATACTACTTGTGCATCCAAAAACCCTTAAACCCAAATCTTATTTTCAAGAGTCCAGCATACCTACCTAAGGATTGAGCAAGATACTTCAAGTAAGTTGTCATCGGTGCAATAAGGCAATAAAAATTGCTTCTAAAAGTGTAAGATCATTTAGTGTAAGAGAAAATTGAGAGTTGTACAAACTTGTGATGGTAAAGCAATAACAGCGACAGACTGCATAATAAAGGTTGCTATCACAAGGGGCAATATAACATGACGTTCTTTTCCACTAAGGGATTGAGCATACAAACAAATAAGCGCATGGCAACCTCTGGTTCCCTCTGTGAAGGGCCTATCTTTTACTGTTCAGTATTTACTTTTATGTAAAGAGTCAAAGTTTTTCTCTCTATTCCTTTTTATTTTTCTCCTTTGGCAAGCATCATGTGGTGAGGAAAGATCTAGGCACATATGTCCAGTTGAATATGGGTTGCATGAGTTATTACTGTTGACATCACCCTTGAGGTGAATACATTGGGAGGCGAAATAATAAGCCCCTATCTTTCTATGTGTCTGGATTTTGTTCATGTGTATAAGGTGAGTGTTAGCAATCATAGAAGACTATATGATGGTTGAGTATGTGGAGCTCTTACTTAAACTCTGTTGAATAAGTTGAATTGCAATTGCTTGGTGACTCAGAACATAGGTTGTTGGGTTTCAAGAGATTCATTGTTTGAACCTTAACATGTGAATGGGTTGCCACTATAACATGAGAAGTTTTATAAGAAATAATTGTTGTTATGATGCTAGGAAAAATGATTGAAATTATCATTGATCAAACTTATGCACTTTGCTAGCATTCACACTTCATAAAGTATTTCTTTTATCATTTACCTACTCAAGGACGAGTAGGAATTGAGCTTGGGGATGCTGATACGTCTCCAACGTATCTATAATTTATGAAGTATTCATGCCAATATATTATCATTCTTGGATGTTTTACAATCATTTTATAGCAAATTTATATCATTTTTTTGGGACTAACCTATTGACCCAGTGCCCAGTGCTAGTTGTTGTTTTTGCTTGTTTTTTACATCGCAGAAAATCAATATCAAACGGAGTCCAAACACCGCGAAACTTTTTGTGGATTTTTTATGGACCACAAGACTCCCGATGGGCCGGAGTAGCACCTGGGGGGGTGCCCCGAGGGGGGCACAACCCACCAGGGTGCCCCAAGGCCCCCTGGCACACCCAGGTGGGTTGTGCCCACCTCGGGGTTAAGCTAGATCAGAAGTTCCACCATCGCAAGGCTTCGTAGCCACCTAAAACAATTCTAGACCCGTTCTAGGACCCTGTCGGAGGGGGGAATCATCTCCGGTGGCCATCTTCATCATCCCGGCGGCCACCACGATGAGGAGGGAGTAGTCCACCCTCGGGGTTGAGGGTTTGTACCAGTAGCTATGTGTTTAATCTCTCTCTCTCTCATGATCTATATCATGGGCTTTGTTAATATAGATGGATCATATGATATTTCTCCCCTCTATACTCTTGTTGTGATGAATTGAATCTTTACCCTTTGAAGTTTTGTCTTGTCGGATTAAATATTCAGATATGAGAACACATGATGTATGTCTTGCGGTATGAATACTTGAGGTGACAATGAGGTATCGTATTGATTCACTTGATATATGTTATGGCACTCAACTTGCGGATTCCCGAGGTGACATTGGGGTAATCTATGCATAGGGGTTGATGCATGTTTTTATCATCTTTTCTCCGATAGAAACTTTGGGCTCTCTTTGTAGTTCTTTGTGTGGATTGAGCATTATGAATATGATTTTTCTTTGGTGTTATTCTAGTATGAACTATAGGATAGATCGAATGGAAAAAATAGCTTTGCGTTATTTTAGTACGAACTCATGAATAGATCGAGCGGAAAGAATAGCTTTGAGGTGGTCTTGTAGCCTACAAACAATTTCTATCTTTTGTTCTCCGCTAATAGGAACTCGGGAGTGATTCTTTGTTGCACTTTGAGGGATAATCATATGTTCCAACTATGTTAGCACTATTGAGAGATTGCACTAGTGAAAGTACGGACCCTTGGTCTTGTTTTTAAGCATTGCAATACCGTTTTTGTGCCCGTTTACTATTTGCTACCTTGTTGTTTTTATTTTTTCATATTATAAAAACATATTTCTACCATCCATATTACACTTTTATCACCGTCTATTCACCGAACTAGTGCACCTATACAATTTGCCATTGTATTGGGTGTGTTGGGGACACAAGAGATTTCTTGTATTTGGTTGCAGGGTTGTTTGAGAGAGAACATCTTCATCCTACACCTCTCACAGATTGATAAACCTTAGGCCATCCATTTGAGGGAAAATTGCTACTGCCCTACAAAACTCTGCGCTTGGAGGCCCAACACGTGTCTACAAGAATAAAGTTGCGTAGTAGACATCAGTCGTGGACTTGCCCCTCATAAATACCTGGATCTTCAGTTCATGCGTGATCATCCTGCCATGTTCCCTAACAACATGGTCAAGATCATTGATGATATGACTCTAGGTCAAGCAATGACCTTCAAATGTGATTGGAATGAAGCTGCCATCCTTTAGTTCTATGCCACATGCTTTTTTGTGCCAGACAACACTCTCACATGGATGACTGATGACACTGTGTTGAGCATCACCTATGACCGGTTTGTTCAGATTTTGGGCTTCTTTGGTGTTGGTCATCACATCCACAGTACGAATCCTCACTATAGGCCCAAAGGTATTGATGCTTGTGTGGCTCTTCTTAAGCCTATCTCCGAGCTCATTCCAGAGGAACGTGCATATCCACCCAATGAGATCCATTTTCCGGTCTCCCTACTACATTCTCTATCAATGTGTGCTTCACACTCTCTATCCTAAGAAGGGAGATTGCTCAAGGGCTCGCAACTACTGCATTTACTTGATGGTCTGTATGCACCATGCACCTACTGAGCCTCTTGACACAACCCACTATATTTGGCATGAGATCCGTCTCTCCAGTTTTCTTCAGACGGGCCAATTCCCTCTCGCTCCATTCATTCAGGCAATCATTGATCACACTGCTTCATTTGAGGTTGCTAAGACCGTTGTGCATTCCAGTTGGAAGCCTCTTGTTCATATGCGCATGGCCGCTCCTGCACCGGCTACACCTCGACCGCCTAGGAAGTCTGTTGGTGGGTCTCAGCCTACTGGTTCCTCCGTGCCTTCCTCCTCGACTGCTCCTCATGGACGTCTTGCCTCGTTCTTGGGCAAGGCTCAGTTTGCTATCATGAAGGCAATCACTTTCAACTGCCAGCAAAACCATGATGTTCAGAAGCGCCTCATCATCTCCAAGAACCAGCTCAAGCAGCGCCTTCACGACCGTGGGAGTCCCGTGAATGATAACGATCCGATTCCCGTAGCTCCGTCCTATTCCACCTTCGGTTTCCCATCTCGTGATGAGTTTGCCGAGTTCTTTGATGATAATGATGACATCCGCCAAGAGTGACAGAGTTCTTCTAGTTCTTCGCCCCTTTTTACTTGTTGTTGTCAAAGGGGATAAGTAGTATCTTAGTGTGGTCATGCTATATGTTGGCTATTTGTGTTAGCTATTATTCAAACCTTTTATGTATGACTCTTTATGTATGCTACATATGGCTCTTGATCATTTGAGACTATGTTATTATATGACTCTTAATGTATGCTACATATGGCTCTTGATCGTTTGAGACTATGTTATTATCTTTGTGGCTATGAAATATTGTTATGGTTGTTTCACACGTGATTGTTATGGTTGTTTCACATGTGTTAATCATTTCATGCTCATAATGAGGGGGAGCTAAAGCAAATAGGAACATATATTGTATTATGTTTTGCTCTCATGATTTACAATGCTAAATTTATTCATTGCATCTATGATACTACATGTATGATTGTCATCAACAAACAAAAAGGGGGAGATTGAAAGTGCAATCATGACCTTACATCATGTTTTGATGTTAATGACAATATACATGTAGGGGCACAATGTTCGTCAAGTGAATCTCAGGTGTTAGTCCCCGGTTCATCAAAAGTGTGGATCGTGAGAAAACGAAGTGGATTTTACTCAAGGAAGACATGTCAAAATGAACACATATTTCTTTTCTTGGGTATAGGATCCCGCATTATTAAGAGGCGATCGATAGGGTTAGTAAAAGACTTGCTCTTGCCACAAATCGTCTTCCCAAAATTCACCAAAATTCATTAAGATCTAACACTATTCTCTGGTCATTCTGCCTATGGCCATGCCGTATGTCCGGGCTGCCTGTCGGATGTCCAGGCCTCCTGCCGGATGTCCGGCCCACACACCGGATATCCGGACCTTGCTATCCAGAGAACAACATATGGAGCTGTTTTCTTCTGGATGTCCGGGCTGCCTGCCGGATGTCCAGGCCACCTGCCGGATATCCGGCCCGCATGCCGGATATTCGGGCCCTGCGATCCAGAATACCATATATGGTGGCGTTTCCTTCCGGATGTCCGGCCCTCCATGCCGGATGTCCGGGCTCTCCACACACGCTGAATTTCCGGGCCTCCATGCCGGATGTCCGGACCAAGCTATCCAGAGAGCATATTCTGTTGCGTGGGCCAGCCGGATGTCCGGCCACCTTGCTGGATGTCCGGGCCTTCCAGTTCCGCCGGATGTCCGGGCTGCGCCCCGGATGTCCGGACCCTCTGTTATGTTCTCTGCTTTCTGCCTCTGTCTACACATACTACACTAGGCCGGATGTATGGGCCTTGTCCTGGATGTCCGGCCTACCCTGTCACTTGCACTACAATGGCCATATTTTCTCACACACTATATATAGCTCTCTTCCCCCACGGGAGAGGGTTGACCATTCACTTTGAGCAAACCCTAGAACACATTTCACTCTATCTCTCACTCTTCCACACCAAATCTTAGATCCCTAAGGGATTTGAGAGCATTTGAGAGAAGTTATCCGACCAAGTGATAGATCCACTTCTTCCTCTTATTTGAACCAAAGGAATTTGTGATTTGAGCAAGTCTTGAGCTTTTCCCCATCGTTCTTGTTACTCTTGGAGGTTGGAGACTCCTAGGCGGTAGGAGTCTTTTGGAGAGGAATCGACCATTGTGATTACCTCCAGAAAAGTTTGTGAGGGTTTGGAGACCACCCCAAGTTCTACCACCAGTGGTTGAGAAACGCCTTCGTGGTGTTGTCTCAAAGGGAGAATAGGGTGAGCCTTCATGGCGTTAGTGTGCCTTCGTGGTAACATCCACCTCTCTAATGGTGAAATAGCTTCCCTCCAAGGAAGTGAACATCGACATACATCCTCGTCTCCCAGCGTTGCGTTTATTCCTAACCCTAACTCTCTACTTGTGGTTACTTGTCTCTTAGCTCTTACTTATATCATATTATACTTGCTTACTCACTTACTTGTGTTACTTGTTTATCTTGCTTAGTCCTTAGCATCATACTTGCAATTGTTAGGCTCACTTTCATATTCTGCATTATTGCCTAATATTGCTAAGTAATAATTAAAATTTGTAATTGTACTTATTCACCCCCCCCCTCTAGGTCCATTTTGATCCTTTCAGGCCCTTCATGGGTGGAGCCCTCCGTGGACACGAACAGTCGTTACCCTTCATGGGTTGAAGTCTCCATCAACGTGGATGTACGATAGCACCACCTATCGAAACCACGCCAAAAATCTTTGTGTCTACATTGTGTTTGCCTCATCCAAACCCTTCCATTTACCTTCATATGCAATGTTCACTTTCTGCTGCTATACTCTTAGAATTGCACGTGTAGGTTGATTGCTTGACTTGTGCTAATTGCTAAAATCTGCCCACAACTAAAATTGGGAGAAGGATATATTTTTATTTGGTCAAGTAGTCTAATCACTCCCTCTAGACATACTTTCGATCCTACAAGTGGTATCCGAGCTTTGGTCTCCATTTGCCTTGATTTCCATAGCTTTGGTGGTCATAGCCTTGGTTTCATAACCTAGGAGAGTATGGCGTCTAGCGAGGGAAATTACCACTGTAGTGGTCCTTACTTTGATGGTACAAATTTTGCTAGTTGGAAGCATAAGATGAAAATGCATATTTTTGGTCATAACCCCGCCGTTTGGGCTATTGTGCGTATTGTCTTGCAAGGTGGATACTTTGAGGATGGAAGAGAACCGGATCGTGAAGCGTCCGCGGAAGAATTGAAGATGCTGCAATACAACACTCAAGTTTGTGATATTCTTTTCAACAGATTGTGCCCCAAAGAATTCAAAAAAATAAACCACCTTGAGAATGTGAAGGAAATTTGGAATACTTTGGTTGATATGCACGAAGGTACCGAGTCCGTCAAGGAATCCAAGTTGGATGTGCTTCAAAGTCAACTTGACAAGTTCAAGATGAAGGACAGTGAAGGAGTCGCTGAAATGTGCTCTAGGCTTGCTCTCATCACAAATGAGATTGCCGGCTTGGGAAGTGAAGAGATGACCAAAAAATTCATCACCAGGAAGATCCTTAGATCCTTGGATGGAAAATATGGTACCATGTGCACTTTGATCCAAATGATGCCCAATTATAAAGATATCAAGCCAACGGAAGTCATTGGTAGAATTGTTGCTGATGATATGTCACTCAAGGATAAGGAAGAGCTCCACAACAAGTCAAGTGGTGCTTACAAAGCGTCAAGTGATGCTCCTACAACATCAAGTGAGAAGAAAGTCTCTAATGAAGAATTGAGATTAATGGGTAAGAACTTCAACAAATTCTACAAGAATAGAAGCAAAGAGAGAATTTCCAAGTCAAGGTCCTACAATGACAAAATATCTTCTAGTCATGATCGAAATTGCTACAATTGTGGAAGACTCGGACACTACTCCAATGAGTGTACGGCTCCCTACAAGAAAAGAGAAGAATCACCAAAAAGGAGGAGTAGAAGAGATGAATCACCTCCAAAAGAGAGAAGGAGTAGAGATGATCGTTATGAACGAAGACCCTCTCGTAGAAGCAAGGATTCGGAAAGGAAGGACAAGTCGTCAAAGAGCTACACAAGACGAATACATCAAGCTCATGTTGGTGAATGGGTATCCAGTTCCGACTCCGACAACTACTCTGAGAGAAGCTATCACTCCGACTCCGACTATACTCAAGATGAAGGTGTTGCCGGTCTCTTGTGTCATCCAACTCCTATGACATATTTGACTCGCCAAATGAAGGAATTGGAAGGTGCTTCATGGCTAAAGGCCCCAAGGTATCACACCCCAAGTATCTTGATTTCAATAGTGATGAAGATGATTTGCTAGGTGATGATGATTTACTTGTTAACAAAACTAGTGATGAGAACTATGATGAATTTGCTAGTAATCATGCTAATCAAGATGAAACGAATGACAATGATAAGAAGGAGTTTGAGCGTCTAACCAAAGAACAAAACACTCTTAAGTTGGCTCATGAAACAACTCTACAGGATCATAGAGAGCTCCTAAGAACTCATGAGAAGCTACAGTTTGAGAAGCTAAATTTAGAGCAAGAGCATGGGTTTCGAAAAGCTATCAATGATGATCTTTGAAAGAAGAGTTCTTCTTACATTACCAAACGTCTCCTCTTGTCTACTTATATGCCACAAGTAAAATCTAGCGACAAGAGCAAGACAGATTCTTCCTCTAGTAGTAACAATAACCATGCAAGTCCAATATTGTTACTTCTAGTAGTTCTACTGATTCCACTATGATTCTCTTAACCAAGTTACACTTGAGCAAGAAAATAGCTTATTGAAGGGAATTATAGAGAAGGGTGATTACAAGAGCCTTTCGGGAGTAAGCAATTTGAGGAAATTGTACGCAAGCAAGGAATGCACCGGAAGAATCAAGGTGTTTGTTTTGAACGAAAGTTCAATGCCAATGGAGTTGAGTGGGAAGAAGATCAATACCCCAAGACGAAGTTTGTTCCTCAACAAGAGAAGTATGACCCCACTTATTTTGAGGGCTTCCACCACAAGACCACAAGCTTAAAGGCAAGGATAAGCTTCAAGAGGACATTGACTCATTTGAAGAAGCTCCTAAGGCCATGGTCAAGTGGGTTTCCAAGACTACGTCAAGCTCTACTTCATCAAGTTAAACTACAACTCTGTAACATCCCAAATTTTCAATTTGGAATGTTATACATTAGATCATCATTGCATATCATATTTTATTTTGCATTTTGGTTGATCCTAGAAATTCTACGCAACTCAACGACCCACGGAGAGAGTTGGGGATTTCGTTATTTTCATATTTGAGTTTTCTCAAATTTTGAGAATACGATCATTTGATTTTATTTATTTTATCATCAATTATTTCTATTACAAAAATATGAGAGAGGGAATAAAATGACTTTCCCAAAATAAAGAAATATTGAGGATTTAATAACAAAATCAAATAAGATTTTATTTCAGAGTTTTTCGGTGTTTTATTTGAATTTAGGAAAAATGTGCATTTTCCAAAATTGCATTTAGGTCCCAAATAAATGTTCACCTTGTGCGGCTTGATTTTAGAAGCCCGTGAAAATTTATTTCGGAATTTTTGGAGTCCGTTTAGTATTTCTTTTTATTTTTCTTTTGCGTGTAATAAAAAAAAGAACCGACCTACCGGCCGTGTCCGGCTAGGACTCCGGCCCGAGGTGGCTTTATAAGCCGGCCCAACCCCGGGGGAACCCTAGCCCCGAGCCGCCCCAGCCGCCCGACCCTGCCGCCGCCGCCTGCCCCGCCTGCGCCGCTCGCCGCC
>NC_041384.1:619560088-619659815 GCF_002162155.2 Triticum dicoccoides | reverse complement strand
CGCCCCGCCCGCACGCTGCCGAGGTTCGCCGCCGCCTCGAAGTCCGTGCCCGTTTTTTTTAGAAAACCGATCGGTTTTCCGTCGGTTTTTTTTAGTTTCGGTTTTTTAAATAGATCGGTTTTCCGATTTATTTAAATAGCGAGCTTTCGTCCGTTTGTTCATTCTAGCGAACGTTCGTCGTTTTTCTTTTTCTCGGATTAAATCCGCGATTTTTTTGATCGCGATTCCTGATCCGATTTTCGTTTTAGTATAACTTTTCGCTCGTTTATCGGAATCAGGCGATTCAAGCGCCTAGAGTTTTGTCTCGAAACCCTCTATCCGTTTAACCAACTTAAACAAGTTTTTGCTATTGTAAAATTTGCCCTAGATTCAGATTAGTAGAACGAAGTTGTTTTCTTTCGCCGTTTGACTTTCGTTGCTTTGTTCGATTTGATTCTTTTTGCTAACCGGAGTTCTTAAGTTGAACCTTCTGGTTAGATCTCTTCTTTGAGTTTTACGCGTGCATTAGATGAGTACTTATTGTATGCTTGTTTGTTTGTCTGCGATAGAATACCCGGAGTGCGCCGCCTGTTACTTCGAATCTCTAGGTTTCGCGGATCATCAGCAAGGCAAGTAACACTTTGATCATACCTTTCCTACTACCCAGTTTTATTGCATTAGATCAATCCTCACACATTGCATGATTAGGATCTAATTAAATTGTGGGATGGGAAGTAGATGAGGTAGTACCTATTACCTGTTTATTATCAAACCTTTGGGAGTTAGTTCTACGTTTGCTTATTATGCCATGCTATGCTAGTAGACGTGGATTGGGCGAGTGATATCCATGACAGATGTGAGTTTTGTTAATTAATGGTTTATCTAAGGTGCCAACTTAAACACATATCTGGGTGGATTGAGGCACCTGGGTATTCCAAGACTTGCCTGTTTTTTTTGGACTGCCACCCAGGCTCAAAGGGATCATGAGACTATTCATACTAGAAACTTTCATGTGCAGCCACAAGCTATTATGGGCTCTAGCATAGTTGACTAAGTTGTGCGAACTCTTACAGTGGTAGACTAGCAGATGTAGGGGATGTAGGTGGTACGGTCTACCCGATCGTAAGGTGCTAGCGCTTCTGAAAGACTATGTCTCGATCATCTGTCTTTTCAAACACCATGTAGTGCGAGAAACCAAACAGAGGCGATCGAGTCTTGTGGGGAAAAGTGCGCAAATCTTTGCAGAGTGTAATAAACTAATCATGGTTAGCCGTGTCCCCGGTTATGGACATCTTGAGTATCTAGTACCTGGATTATCATGTGAATCTCAACATGTTACTCTAAATTAATTTTGTTGGGTTATGTTTAATGATGATGCTTGATTGGGATTGAGAATGCTGTCAACCATTCTCAATGTTTAACAACTACCATGATAGTTAAATAAATCTATTTCTTTGAAGTAGGGAAAAATTGGCTTTACGCAAAACTGTAACCATAGAGATTTCCACCAGCCAAATATGCATATAGTATAGCTGTTTCATTCCATTACTCTCTATGTGTTACATTGCCAGCATATTCCATGTGCTGACCCGTTTCGGGCTGCAACGTTAATGTTGCAGAATTTTCAGACGACGATTAAGGAGTTTTTAGGTCGTGGTTCTATACTCAGTGATGCCGTTGGAGTTGATGGACTCACTTATCTTCCAAGCCTTCCGCTGTTATCGTTATTAGATGGCCTTAAGCCATATTTATTGCAATAAGTTCTCTATGGAGACACTCGATGTAATAAGTGTGTGATTGCTACTCTGCTATAAATCCTCCGAGTACTGTGTGGTGTCAGCATTACTGATCCAGGGATGACACCAGAGTACAGAGATTAGATTGTTTGAGGTCTGATCGCTACAAACTCCAAGGATTCCCATCAAGTGGATGTGGATCCCAAAGAAGAAAACTAGAGTGTTCTTGAGGGTGACTCCGCCAACATACCTCACTCGTATTCATTTTGGCAACGACTTGTGCAAACAACTTTCATATCTTGCACTAGCTCATGGAGTCACAAACCCTCTTGTTGGTAAGACAAGGGACAGGTAACCTAATGCTTTCATGGACATCATTATATGTGCAATTCACTCTATGTCTATGTATATTCTTGTATGTTCCTTGTGGGACTAACCCATGTAGGTATTGAAAGTGCAACACTCCAATGGATTGCTCCAAATGTTCTACATCAACATTGAGCATCCACATCTTCACTATCTACATGAAGTCATCATTGACAAAACCCAAGGTTAGTTCATCCCTCTTAGGAGGGATATCACATTTAGGGGGAGCTTTGCTCTAAAGATTGAGCTAAATCAACTCTAATGGTGTGAACACATCAATGCTTTATGTAAAAGTGGTAACCCCACTTGTGCTTAAACATGAGTATGACCTATGATTAAATGTTCTCATTTGATTCCTAAGTCAATATACTCACTAGATCATTGATGGCGCGCGTTGCTGCTCCCGTCCATTTTTATAATGGTAAAGGTCGGTATTGGCGACATGTTTTAAAGTAGAGTATACTACCAGAAAAAATAATCATGCTTAACATAGATTGCTTCCATACTCAGTCCAAAAAGCTATCTTTTACTCATAACTAACAAATAAGAAATATATAGCCTTGCTAATTGTAAACTTCTATGTTTTGTTAATAATTAGAAGATCATTGTCAAACAAATAACTATAGCAAAGTCAGCACAGTATGATGAAAAAAATAGGTGGCATGACTTACAGAGTCTTATTACTTGTTAGGCATAAATCATGGAAGCCATAAACTGTAAATTTGTAACACAAGAATTCTCCTAAGCTTCTTATTTAGAACAAACATTCAACTTAAGAACATGTTTTGGGGATATATATATGAACAAAGCCACAAGAATACATGAGCATGCATGATTGACTTGCGAATTTGTAAGAATTTTGCTGAGTTGCCACAAGAATGTTTTTCTTGATAATGTTGTATCTTGTATGTATGTAAAACTGCTCAACTTGGGATGGCTGTGAGGAAAGTCCTTGATACAGAAGCATACATGACCCTGGTCTTCTCACCGACAACTTTGTTTCACAAGAACAGCAAAAAGAACAAACAAATGTTTAAAACAATAACACTCAAGAGCTCAACCCTCACATATTTCATTCATTCTAATTATATTATTTTTTGAAAAAAAACTACAAAGCAGACACTTCTTGTTTCCGAATAGGCACAATACGTCAAAAAAAAACTATGTGTCTTTTCTGCTCTAGAAAGCCGACCCATTCTAATGCTAAGTTGCATGAAACAACTTTGGACTTTGGCCTTACCTAAACTTTGACCTGCTAAGTAGAGAGAATTAACAAACCAAATATCACTAACTGGATAGCAGATGGGACAAAGTTATAAGAAAAAGAATAAAGTCACTTGGAAGAAAATGCGGAAGGTAAAACTAATATTTATTGAAGAATAGTGTAGCAAAAACAGAAGTCCATTGAGTACACCTCCATAGGACAAACAGATCGTCTCTCGAACTGCAGTTTGAAAGCCCCTCATGTTTTCCCTGCAGTATGAGGCAATCTATGATGCAATCAGTACAATAATTGTAACACAAGGATTATCCTACTATAGTGTAACGAAACTACCGACATGCAAAGCACGACAAAGTGCGTAGTGGAATCAGAGTTAAAAATGTATCTTTACTCTGTAGCACAAAATAAAAAATGCTTATATAGGGCAGGTAGAGGAAGAGAAAAACTATTATACTGTTGTCTGTAAAAGATCTAGTTGAACGAAATGGGGAGCCTTAGCTCAAATCAAAACTGAGAATCAACAAAGAAAATGTGCAGTGGCTAGCTCCTAGAATGAGTTAATTTAAAAACACACGATTTTTCTTACCAAATTAACATGTATGACAAAAAACCGAAGCATACCATAAATTAAACTGTCTATTTTATGCAAGCAAGTAACGGCTACTCAATTCTTGTAAATTTTAAGCAAATTGACCAACAACCTTTTTCCCAAATTACAAGGAATACAGTTGTCAATTCTCAGTTCTCACCACGACGACTATATAACTTGGATTGGAGCTTGTGAACTTATATTATATGCATAAGTAGGACCCGTATTTAAATAATCCAACTATGGAGTTTAATGTAGTGAGGCGAAATAAGCAAAACTAACCGCTAATACAAATGTTGAATTAAACAATAACATTAGAACTGTGATTGTGACAAGTTATGGTAAGAAAATATGACCCTACAAAAATGGACCACACAACCTTACTTTTAGAAGTGTGCATATAAAAATCCAATGTAAATTGGGGTAGTGCTAATACATAATTAAACCAAATCGTATTTCTGGAAAAGCTAAGAAAATTTTCTGACGTAGATACATGCTTTGTCATGTCTGGAGATTGCCTGTACCAGGAAAATAAAGGGTATGTGCAATTGTTGTTCCGTTCGCCTTTGGTAGTTCAACCAACCCAGCAGAAGGTTCACTACCTTGAGGTGGCCTCTAATTGCCGCAAATCAGAGGAGTCACATTTTGATTGGGCAAACGTTTTCCCAAGGGATGGATCATGGTCCAGGAGTACCTTCACTACATCTACAAGCAGTGTCAGATGTCCATCTTTCTGTATTACAACAAAATTATACGTAAAGATGAAAAAACATGAATGGTAGACTAATTCTTGCTCATTAGCTTGTGTAGGCAACGACACACTTGGGTTATCATACAGAGCAGGTAAATTTGAGCACTGGAAAACTAATAACAATATGATCCATGGATATTGATGAAAGAGTAGATTAAGAACACATAAAACCTTGGCTAGACCCATAAAAGCATGGCGATCAGTTTAGGAATCCATATCAGTCATATATACATGCATGATCCCCAAGAAACAATGACCCATGAGGCAATGA
The DNA here is from genome assembly GCF_002162155.2 of Triticum dicoccoides. Taxonomy (NCBI): domain Eukaryota; kingdom Viridiplantae; phylum Streptophyta; class Magnoliopsida; order Poales; family Poaceae; genus Triticum; species Triticum dicoccoides. Next base: position 619,654,901 of record NC_041384.1, on the reverse strand, counting down.
CTAAGCATCCCACCTCGTCTCCCTTTCTTTCTTTTGTGAAGCATACATAGCTTTAGAGCATCTACACACTTTTGATTTGCTGAACTGTTTGTGCACAAAATCGGAAACTACAGACAAAGGGGTCAGCAAACATGGCATAGACCATACAGTAGCAATCGGTTGTTTGCTACACACTTCGATTCAGCGATTTTGTTCTAGTCACGTGGTTCAGTAAGATGACATCCACAAGAAACTTAAAGCATCTAAAAACAATGCAAGTCCAAGAAGGTGAAGGAGGGAAGGAGATAGCTTACGTGTTATGCGGATGAAGCTGCTGGCTATTGATGGTTAGATTGTAGTCTAGACACAAGGTCCAAAGCTCCCCTGTTCCCATGTAAAAATATGGAAAATCAGAAGTCGTGATGATGCGCCGGCCATTACCGCCCGCGTCTCACCCTTTCCACGCAGGCGGTTCGACCGCGTCGAGTGGATCGGCAGGCCCCCGATTCATCCGCATCGCCCGCGACTGATGGATCCCCTCGTCGGCTGGATCGGCTTCCTGCTCGCTGGATCTGCTCCCGGCCTCCCCTCGCGCAGGATCTACTCCCCGCTCGCTGGATCGACGGCTGGCTTCGCTGGCGTTCGGTCCCCTCGCTAGCCCGCGCTGAACTTCAGAGTTGTTTGCCGCCACACCCAAATCCCGCCGCGCCGCTCGCGTCCGTGCAATCGAATGGAAAGAGGTGGCGCTGTCCGCCGCGTCCGTGCAAACCCAGCGCACCATGGTGAGGCGCCGCCACGCGAGGCTGCGAGCGAAAGAGACCAGGGTCGCGAGCGTACAATGTTTTAGGGTTCTCCACTTTTGCGTTGGACGGGATCCTAGTCAGGCCCAGTAGGCCCAATTGAACGTCGGATGCCCAAAAAAACCACCGGAGCAGCGGCCCGAAAAGGTTAGCACTCGTCACGAAGCCTGTACGCGCGATTTGAAGTAAATCAGACAGTCAAGGAAGTCTAAAAGTGACAATCCAATGGCTAAAAAAGCTAATGGCCTGAGAGGACAGGAAAAGTGCTCAGTTATAATGTATTTAAATATATAGATGACTTAGTCATCATTATTTTCTTGATAGATGCTAGAATTGTTTGTGCATGCTTTGACACATGTTTCATTTGCTATCTTATTGTGTGAGCATGTTGGTTGCATAATTTTCCATTCGAGGACATCCATTTGTTGTTTTGTTTGTCTGGTTTTTTTAGCCAAATGGCTGAACAAGAATGCCTAAGAACCTTCTCTAGCTATCTATGTTTTTCTTGTCTCAAACTCTATTCATGCTATATCACAAAAAATGAACAAGTCTTTTTCGGACCCTCGGGGTGAGGAGCACTCAGAGCCACCGATCCGTCAAGGTCTGCATTCCAAAACCTTCTATTGCATTTTGGGCAGACTAACTCACTCAAACTCGGTCACATCGAAAGCACTAGATTGATCTAGGTTTTTAATCTCGGTGCTACCGATTAGAATGACTCGGTCCCACCGAGTTGCAACAACTACACACAATTTTGCATCTCGGCGACACCGACAACACATGGGTATATATACTCAGCGGACCCGTACAGTTGAAAAATCCTTCAAATCTCACGAGCCCGCGCCCCATTGTTGCCCCCTTGGTCTTCGGATAATCGTCTTCGCCTGTGCATTTCCCCCGCAGGTCTCCGTCACCGTCAATGGGAATCAACACCGCCGTTACCACCGTAGAGAATCGTCACCAAGTTAGGGTACGGTCCGATCTCCTCGTGCTATCCCCTTCCGATTCAATGCACAAGGATAATGCCATGTATCTTGCCATATTTGAGATTCTTCTGTCCATCGAAAAGTTCCTTTGGAACAGATTCTAAGAAAAAATTTAGGGTTAGGTTTTCGTCGAACTCATCTCGGACCGACCGAAATGAAACTTTCGGTCCCACCGATTGGCTCTGGCCATTGCACTAAGTACAACTCGGTGCCACCGAAATGTACTAATTAGTGAGACTGACAATAAAATCTCAGTGAAACCCTAACATCTCAGAGCCATCGAACCACAACTCGGTCTAACCGATCTTGTGTGTATAGGCTCTGTGGGTGCTTTGGTGTCACCGAGATGATCATATCGGTAGCTCCGAAATGCCTTCTGTAGAAAACTTAAACTAAAGTTTGGATTCAAATTAAAACATCTGCTTTTTGTGATACTCATCTACTCTATCCACACCCATCTATTCACAGGGGCGCATGATGTCAGATACTAGTGACAGCCAAAACAGGTCAGAACAAGAAGCAAGGCTGAGTGTGGGCACAAGCCCTAGTGGTAGTTATGATGAGGGCAACAGGAGCACACCAAATAATCTGCCAAAGGCTGCCACTAAAGCAAGGAAGAAGAGAACCTTAGAGAGTGAGGATGAGGACTTTGTTGCAGATGAGGAAGTAACCTCCAAGGAGAAAGCAGTTCTCAAAAAAGAGTATGGCTCTGCAGCCACCACCAAGCAAGGTCTCAAGAAGAAAGCCCCTGCCTAGAAAGCTCCAATATCTAAGCCTAGGAAATCTACAGCTCCATAAGAGACAATGACATTTACTCTTGAACAATCAGATGATGATGACGTTGATGTCCGTAAGAAGAAGAAGAGAGCTAGGAAGACCACTGCCACAGTTATTGGAAAACCTTCCATGAGAAGAGATGAAGATGAAGAAGAGGAGGAAGAAGAACCAGTTACACCTCCTGCCAAGACTCGGAAATTGATGTCTGATGCTATGAAGTCTGCTGCTCCCTCCAAGTCTAAGCCCAAAGCTCCAGCTCCAGCACCTAAGAGATCAACTAGGAACATCCCAACTGCTGAAAAAACAAGGCCCCAGTGCAAGAAGCTCAAGAGGATGATGAGCCACTGGTGCTCAGAAAATTGAAACCCAAGATTTCAGATCATGATGATGCTCATCCAGTTGTAGAAAACTGTTTATTGAGTTACAATTACTTTCGTAAGTTTTTTGGCGAAGTTTAGAGATTATTGTATTTTTCATCATGTTTGGGAATAGAGATTACCGTCTAACGATGGTGATAAATTAAACCACACCCTTCTGTTTACAAATGTGCAGTGTTGTAGAGTATAGACATGGGTCTAGACATCTAGTGAGACCTACCTAGGATTTCTAAAAATAATATAATATAATGGTTACATGTAAATTGGATGCGTAGATTTGTTCCTTTCATACGTGTTACATGTTGGTAGATTCTAAAAATATGGTGTGATGTATAAAAAATTATGGTCAATGCTATGTCTAGTGTTTGGGTCAAATTATTATTTGAAAGTCAGGGTTAAAGTTTATTGAGAAAAAACATTATCGTTTGGGCTTGATAGAGTATGACTATATCCCACTCGGTCCTGTTATGCAAACAATGGCCCACTTTGGAGAAGAATACACCAACCATTTTGGTAGTGAGCCTAACTCATCTCAACAATTCTGTTTGGGCCTCATTCCCCTAATACGCTAGACTATTTCTCTTATTCACTTCACGATTCGAGAGAGGGAATGCCAGCGGCCATGACACCATTGCCCCCCCGGCCATTCATGCCACTTGAGAGGATGAAGGCTCTTGTGACATCATGTGAGAGGCATTAGCGCTAGCGAGTTTGCCACCATTCGAGCCACGACGGCAATGCCATAGAGCATATAGTGGAGGGTAGAGTTGGATGGTGGCGTGCCGACGTTACAGGAGGAGGTGCACTCGCACGGGCACTGCGGTCTGGTTCTTCTTCCAAGCAATCAGAGAACCACTAGAAATGCACAGTAAGCAGAAAGTGAACGACGATCCAAGGGATCAGTAGCCCACATAGCATCTCAACATGCCTGGGAGTTGTAATGAATGGGAACAGGGAAAGAACATACAGTGAGGGATTGTGCCGCGAAGATATCAAAAAACACGAAGATGCCTATAGTGAACCGAGGTGGGGGTAGAGATGAACTGACTCAAAATATGAACATGATAGGAGATATCCGGGCGAGTGATAGCTAAACGACTCCCAACAAGATGACGATAACGTGTCGGAGCTGACAAAGGGTCACCATTAGTGTCGGACCTGACAAAGGATCACCATCAGTAGCACAGAGCTAAACATTGAGCTACATGGGAGTCAACGATGCGCTCATCAGTAAGAGCAACACAAGCAAGAAGATCCTGGATTACTTTCTTGACCAAGAAGGGACCTTAATCCCAAGAAAGTAGCAAAGTGGGCCAAGATCATACATAAGAAAGTGATCACTAAGACGTGCCTTCACAAAGGCAATATTACTCGGTATCTTTGCAAGTGGTGAACATGTCATCAACTTATAGAAGAAGCCGACCAAGAGCAGAAAGGTGGCAAACAACACAGGATCATGAGCACTCATTGAAACCAGCGGCAGCCACCATAGAGGCAAAACGCTCAAACCAGTATCGAGGGCTTGCTTCAGGCCATGGAGAGCGACAAAGACGACAAAGCATGTCGTAAGGAACAAAATACCTAGGTGGTGGCTGCATGTAAACCTCCTCACGTAGCTCACCATTAAGAAAGACATTTTTAACATCAAGTTGAGATACAGATGAGTGGCGAATGTACGAACAGTGGTCATATGGTTCGCATGAGCAAAAAGTCTTATTGTAATCAAGATCATGCTCCTCCTGAAAGCCACGAACCACAAGACGAGTTTTGTAATGCTCAACGGAACCATCAGAGCGAGTCTTAACCTTGCAGAACCCTTACAAGTGACGAGACAAACACAAAGTGGAAGAGAAACAAGATCCCACGCCGGTGCGCTCAAGAGCAGCAATCTCCTCTGCCATCGCAAACTGCCATTTCGGATAAGCAACAATATCATGACAAGAAATCGGCTCAAGAACAGTAGCTCGGGTGCTTGAAAAATCAGGGCGGTCAATTGACGAAAACAGATGAGAAGGCAAGCCGTAAGTAGGCCGAGACGGGGAAGATGGCACATCAGCAGACACATACACAACACGCGGTCAACGAGTATGAAAGTGAGGAAAAGATGGAAGACCATGAGGAATCATCGGGGTAAACTCAGATGATGAGGACAACGAAGCCACCGATGATGGTGTAGAATCCTGTGATAAGCGGGCCAGGAAAGAAATCATAGGAGATGATGGCGTTGGGTCTGCTATAATCGGAGAAGAGAATGGATAAGGGCTCAATAGGAATGATAAGAGTGTCAAGAAAATTGTAGAAAGAGATATCCTCCACTAAAAAATGCCGAGGAAAATGAATGCATGTATAAGGGACGAGACTAATCAAAAGCCATATACTGAGAAATAGGCATTTGTCGATCGGCGGGATCTCAACAATAATATCCCTTACGCTCATCGCCATATCCTAAGAAGACTCTTCACAGACCGAGCAGTTAGTTTGGTGCATTCATGAGGGGAAAGAAGAACATAGCAAACACAACCAAACAATTGAAGCGCCGAATAATCAGGAAACAATCAAAGTGACACTCCAAAGCCGTGGCGGAAGGTTGATGAGTTAGATGGAAGTGGAGATAGACTCCGCCCAAAAGTATGGTGGAAGAGAGGCACTGTCCATCAATAGATGAGCCTTAAGAAGGTGACGATGCTTGCGCTCAACCACGCCATTCTGAGCGTGAGCACCAGGATAAGAGAACTGAGTAAGAGCACCCTGCTCAGCAAGGATTCAAAGCAACAACTTGGAGATATATTCTCCACCAGAGTCATCATAGAATACAAGACTAGGCGTAGAGAACTTGGTGTGAACCATGGCATGAAAACACTTATATAGCTAAGACATCACTACGAGAAGAAATAAAGTATATCCAGGTGTCTTGAGAGAAGTCATCTATAAAGATCGTATACTAGCGATGACCTCCTTTTGAGGCAAAGGGAGATGGACCTAGACATAAAAGAGAACAATGTCAAAAGGACGCTGAGACACTGTCTCGCTATAAGCATAAGGTAATTGTACCTCTTTACCAAACTGACAAACCTCACGGTTTAGAGACATTGTTGGAGACGTATCCAAGAAGACCATGTCAAACTAAGGATGAGAGATGAGAGCCACACAAGTGACTCCTGGCGATGATGTCACTGCTGAAAATAGCTGGTAGACAAGGCAACAGAGGTGGAGAGACTGGCGGTGGTGGCAGTAGAGTTACTTGGTCCAGCATCCCACGAGCCTGTGCACTCTCCGTTACTCGCCGATCCGGCTTGGTGTGCTTCTCCTGTTTGCGGGTTGTGTGGCATGCACTTGATTAAGCACCCCACGTTCTCCTACTGTGCGCCCTTGGCCCTGGCTTTAGGTAGCGCCGTGTCCTCGGCTTGCCGTGCATAATCCAGGTACGTGCCGACTGTCCAAGCTCTTGTTCACCACTGGTGTTGCTCGAGCGTTCGGTCTTGGTGTCGCCCAACAAGGGAACACGGGATGTGGGATTGAGACAGTTCACATAGCAACCCGCAGCAAGGCAAAGGATGCCCATCCAGACTAGCAGGGAGCAGAGCTGTACACAAAGTTGGACGTAAACAGTGCGCTCGTCAGTAAGAGCAGCACGAGCAAGAAGCAACACGAGCAAGAAGATCTTGGATATACTAAAGAAGCCATCAGAGGTAGAAGAAACCTCATTCTCAAGGAAGTAGCGAATCATACATAAGAAATTCACTATGACGAGCCTTCACAAAGGTAATGTAAGAGTTGTCCCTAATGATGATCGACATATGGAATAAGTGTCAGGCCATGAGTTGGATGGTGGATAGAATGTGCAAGATCATAAGCACTCACTAAAAACCAGCCGCATCCACTACTGAGATGAAGCGCTCAAACCAGGCACGCGAGGGGTTTGCTTAAGACCATATAGAGAGCGATGAAGACGAGAAACCATGCCATCCGGAAGAGAATACCCAGGTGGTGACTACATGTAGGCATTGTTGCCATAAGCTGAGAGAGAGACTAGTGACAAACGAAAGCCATAACGGGAAGCGTGCGAAGAGTGGTCATCTGGGCCATAAAGAAGCAAATGTCTTGTCGTAGTCATGACTATGTTCTCATCACTAGAAGAGCTTTGTAAAGCTCAAGAGAAACATCAGAGTCTTACCCTTGTAGGACCACTTACAAGTGATGCGACAAGCAAGAGGAGGGGAAATGAGATTTCACTAGTTGACGCGAGGAAGAGCATTTAGTGCCATTACATGCTGCCATTCTGGATGAACAGAAATGTCACAGTAAGAAGTCTTATTCGGAAGAGCGGCGCAATAAACATAGCAGTTAATAGGCAGAAGCTGGCGAGCTTAGAAGCCAGTAGTAGGTTGTAGGCTGATCTAGAGGCGATGTGTTGCCAACAGAAGAAGACATAGTAGTCAAGGGAGATGACTCTCTAGAAGAATCCACAACAGACGGACAATTATTGTAGTAAAGTCAAGGAAGAAGAGCAAAAGAAGGAAGATGAAAAGGCGAAGTGACAAGAGTGTCTCGACTATCAGCTGGTAGGGACATTCCATTTGACAATAAAAACAGGAATAGGAGAATCTAGATGTGGAATACCCAAGTGGCGGCCGCACGTAAACCTCCTCACACAGTTCACCATTAAGAAGACTTTTTATCGTGACGAATAGAGGCCACAACAAGAAGTGCGCGACAATGGTCATCTAGCCCATAGGAGCAAAAAGTCTCATCATAATCAAGGCCATGCTACCATTGAAAGCCACGAGCCACAAGACGAGCTTTGTAATGCTCAAGAGAACCATTAGAGCGAGTCTTAACCTTGTAGACCCACCAAGTAATGGGACGAACATGAGGAAGAGGAACAATATCCCACGTGTCGATGCACCCAATAGTAGCAATATCCTCTATCATGGCAAGGTGCCATTTGGTATGAACAACATAAAGATAAGAAGTTTGCTCAAGAACAATAACGCCAACGTTTGAAGGACTAAGGCCATAAGTAGGTTGAGACGGGGAATATGGCACATTAGTAGACGCATCCACAACACACGAACGACGCGTATAAAAGTGAGGCAAATATGAAAGAATACGAGCAAGAATCATCGAGATAAACTCAGGCAATGAAGACAAGGAAGCCACCGGTGATAAATGTGTTGAATCCTATGATAAGCAGGTGAGGAAATCATAGGAGATGATGGTGTTGAATCTTGAATAATCGGAGAAGCAAGTGCAGTACGAGGAATGGATTAGGGGTTCAACAATAGTGTGATAGGAGTGTCGGGAAAAGTGTGGAAATAGATGTCCTCCGCTGAAAAGGTCAGGGAAGATGGACGTGGGTAGAAGGGACGAGACTCAACAAAAGTCATATCCTGAGAAATAGTCATCTGACGACCAACACGATCCTAGCAATGATATCCCTTATGCTCATTGTTGTATCATAATAGACACACTCAACGGACCGAGCAATAAGTTTGGTGCATTCATGAGGGGTAAGGACAAAAAACACAAGCAAACAATTGAAGCGCCGAACGATCAGGAAATGATCAAACAGACGCTCGAAAGGACACCAACTTACAAAGCAGTGGATTGGATTGTTGAAGGTTGATGAGTTAGATGGAAGTGGAGATAGACTTGGCCCAAAAGTGTGGCGGAAGAGATGCATTGTCCATCAACAGATGAGCCTTAAGAAGGTGATGATGCTTGCGCTCAGCCACGCCATTCTAAGCATGAGCACCAGGATAAGAGAATTGAGTAAGAGCACCCTGCTCAGCAAGGACTCATAGCAACAACTTGGAGATATATTCTCCACCAGAGTCATCACATAATACAAGACTAGGCGTAGAGAACTTAGTGTGAACCATGGCATGAAAACACTTATATAGATAAGACATCACTACGAGAAGAAATAAAGTATATCCAGGTGTGTTGAGAGAAGTCATCTATAAAGATCATATACTAGCGATGGCCTCCTTTCGAGGCAAAGGGAGATGGACCCTAGACATAAAAGAGAACAATGTCGAAAGGACACCGAGACACGCTATGAGCATAAGGTAATTGTACCTCTTTAGCAAGGTGACAACGGTTTTGAGACATCATTGGAGATGGATCCAAGTAGACCACGTCAAACTAAGGATGAGAGATGAGAGCCACACAAGTGGCGATGATGCCACTGCTGAAAATAGCTAGTAGACAAGGCAATAGAGGTGGAGAGACTGGCAGCGGTGGCAGTAGAGTTACTTGGTCCAGCATCTCACGTGCCTGTGCACTCTCCGTTACTCGCCGATCCGGCTTGGTGTGCTTCTCCTGTTTGCGGGTTGTGTGGCACGCACTTGATTAAGCACCCCATGTTCTCCTACCGTGCGCCCTTGGCCTCGGCTTTAGGTAGCACCGTGTCCTCGGCTTGCCGTGCATAATCCAGGTACACGCCGACTGTCCAAGCTCCTGCTCACCATTGGTGTTGCTCGAGCATCCGGTCTTGGTGTTGCCCAACAAGGGAACACATGATGTGGGATTGAGACAGTTCACATAGCAACCCGCAGCAAGGAAAAGGATGCCCATCCAGACTAGCAGGGAGCGGAGGTGTACACAAAGATGGACGTTGACTCCATAGGAGTCTCAACAGTGTGCTCGTTAGTAAGAGCAGCACGAGCAAGAAGATCCTGGATATACTTCTCTTAGAAAATAAAGAAGCCATCAGAGGTAGAAGAAACCTCATTTTCAAGGAAGTAGCGAATCATACATAAGGAATTCACTATGACAAGCCTTCACAAAGGCAATGTAAGAGTCGTCCCTAGTGATGATCGACATATGGAACAAATGTCAGACCATGGTTGGATGGTGGACAGAATGTGCAGGATCATGAGCACTCGCTAAATTCCAGCCGCATTCACTACCGAGATGAAGCGCTCAAACCAGGCATGCGAGGGGTTTGCTTAAGACCGTATAGAGAGCGACGAATACGAGAAACCATGCCATCAGGCAGAGAATACCCAGGTGGTGAATACATGTAGGGATTGTTGACATCAAGCTGAGAGAGAGAGAGACTAGTGGCGAACAGAAGCCACAACGGAAAGTGTGCGAAGAGTGGTCATCTGGGCCATATACAGGAGCAAATGTCTCATCGTAGTCATGACTATGTTCTCACCACTAGAAGAGCTTTGTAAAGCTCAAGAGAAACATCAGTCTTACTCTTTTAGGACCACTTACAAGTGATGTGACGAGCAAGAGGAGGGGAAATGAGATTTCACCAGCCGACGCGGGGAAGAGCATTCAATGCCATTACATGCTGCCATTCTGGATGAACAAAAAGGTCACGATAAGAAGTCTTCTTGGGAAGAGCAGCGCAATAACCATAGCAGTTAATAGGCAGAAGCTGGCGAGCTTAGAAGCCATTAGTAGGTTGTATGCTGATCTGGAGGCGATGTGCTGCCAACAGAAGAAGACATAGTAGCCGGGGGAGATGAGTCATTAGAAGAATCCACAACACACGGATAATTATTGTAGTAAAGTCAAGGAAGAAGAGCAAAACAAGGAAGATGAAAAACGAAGTGGCAAGAGTGACTCGACTATCAACTGGTAGGGAAGTTCCATTTGATCGTAAAAACAGGAACACGAGAATCTAGATGTGGAATACCCAAGTGGCGGTTGCACGTAAACCTCCTCACACAACTCACCATTAAGAAAGACATTCTTAACATCAAGCCGAGACGTAGACCTGTGACGAATAGAGGCCACAACAAGAAGTGTGCGAACGGTGGTCATATGGCCCGCAGGAGCAAAAAGTCTCATCATAACTAGGGCCATGCTATCGCTGAAAGCCACGAGCCACAAGACGAGCTTTGTAATGCTCAAGAGAACCATCAGAGCGAGTCTTAACCTTATAGCCCACCAAGTAATGGGACGAACATGAGGAGGAAGAGAAACAATATCCCACGTATCGATGCACTCAACAGTAGCAATATCCTCTATCATGGCAAGGTGCCATTTGGTATGAACAACATCAAGATAAGAAGTCTGCTCAAGAACAATAACGCCAACGTTTGAAAGACTAAGGGCATAAGTAGGCTGAGATGGGGAAGATGGCACATCAGTAGACGCATCCACAACACACGGACGACGCGTATACAAGTGAGGCAAATATGAAAGAATACAAGCAAAAATCATCTAGATAAACTCAGGTGATGAAGACAAGGAAGCCACCGGTGATAAATGTGTCGAATCCTGTGATAGGAGTGTCGGGAAAAGTGTGGAAACAAATGTCCTCCGCTGAAAAGGTCGGGGAAGATGGACGCGGGTAGAAGGGACGAGACTCAACAGAAGTCATATCCCGAGAAATAATCATCTGACGACCAACATGATCCTAGCAATGATATCCCTTATGCTCATTGTTGTATCATAATAAGACACGCTCAATGGACCGAGCAATAAGTTTGGTGCTTTCACGAGGGGTAAGAAGGACACAACAAACACAACCAAACAATTGAAGCATCGAACAATCAGGAAACGATCAAATAGACGCTCGAAAGGAGACCAACCTAAGAAGGTGATGATGCTTACGCTCAACCACTCCATTCTAAGCATGGGTACTAGGATAAGAGATCGGAGTAAGAGCACCATGCTCAGCAAGGATTCCACGCAACAGCTTGGAGATATACACTCCATCGGAGTCATCGCAGAACACACGAAGTCGTATAGAACTGAGTGGGAACCAAGGTAGTAAAACACTTATATAGACAAGACCTCACTACTAGAAGAAATAAAAGATATCCAGCTGTGTCCAGAGAAGTCATCTATAAAGATAGTATACTAGTGATGACCTCCTTTTGAGACAGGCAAATGGACCCGAGACATCAAAGACAACAAGGTCGAAAGGAAGTTGAGACACTGTCTTGCCATGAGTATGAGGTAACTGTACCAAGGCGATGATGCCACTGCTGAAAATAACTGGTAGATAAGGCAACATAGGTGGAGAGACTGACGGCGGTGGCAGCAGAGGGACTTGATAGCATCCCATGTGCCTGTGCACTCTTGGTTCCCGCCAATCTAGCTTGGTGTGCTTCTCCTGTTTGCAGGTTGTGTGGCACGCACTTTATTATGTTCTCCTATGCGCCCTTGGCCTCTGCTTTAGGTAGCGCCGTGTCCTCGGCTTGATGTGCATAATCCAGGTATGCGTTGACTGTTCGAGCTCATGCTCACGATTGGTGTTGCTTGAACGTCGGTCTTGGTGTCGCCCAACAAGGGAACATGGGATGTGGGATTGAGACGGTTCACTCAGCAACCAACATTAAGGTGAAGGATGCCCATCCAGACTGGTAGGGAGGGAGGTTGACACAAAGGTGGATGTTGACACCATAGGAGTCTCAACAGTCCGCTCGTCAGTAAGAGCAGCACGAGCAAGAAGATCCTGGGTATAGTTCTCTTAGGAAATAAAGAAGCCATTAGAGGTAGACGAAACCTCAGTCTCAAGGAAGTAGCAACGAGGACCAAGATCATACATAAGAAACTCACTATGACGAGCCTTTACGAAGGCAATGTACTTGTAGTTGTCGCCAGTGATGCTCGACATATAGAACAAATGTTTGACCTCGAGTTGAATGGTGGACAAAATGTGAAGGATCATGAGCATCCAAAAAACCAGCCAGACTCACCACTGAGACGAAGCGCTCAAACCAGACATGATGGGTTTTCTTAAGACCATATAGAGAGCGACAAAGACGACAGACCATGCCATCAGGAAGAGAGTACCCAAGTGGTGGCTACATGTAGGCATTCTTGACATCAAGCTGAGAGAGACTAGTGGCGAATAGAAGCCACATCAAAAAGTGTGCGAAGAGTGGTCATCTGGGCCGTATATGAGCAAATGTCTCATCGTAGTCATGACCATGTTCTCAACACTGGACGAGTTTTGTAATGCTCAAGAGAACCATTAGTCTTACCCTTGTAGACCCACTTACAAGTGATGAGACGAGCACGATGAGGAAGGGAAATGAGACTCCACGTGCCGTTGTGGGCAAGAACATCATTCTTCGATGTCATCACATGTTGCCATACGGGACAAGAAGTCGTCTCGGAAAGAGCTGTGCAATAACCATAGTGGTCAATAGGCAGAAGCGGGCTAGCTCGAAAGCCATAAGTAGGCTGAGTTGGAGGTGGTGCGTTGCCAACAGAAGAAGACGTTGTAGTCGAGGGAGATGGCTTATCAGAAGAATCATAACACACACACAACTGAGTGTAGTAAAGTCGAGGAAAAGAAGAAACATGAAAAGACGAAGTGCCAAGGGTGCCTCGACTATCGTCTGGGAGGGAAGTACCATCAGATGTAAGAACATGAACAAGAGAATCTAGAGGTGGAAAGGAGGATAAATTGGAAGAACCGTAAGTTGTACCAATGATCTATGGAGGTGTACTTGATATTGTAAAAAAGTGGTCCCTCAAAGTAACAAAACTTGCAAAATGTGTTGATGGAGAACCAAAAGAAATAGCTAGCAGACACCAACGTCATGTAATATCTAGCGTAGTCAGGCGCTTAATTGAAGAGGTCAACAAAGAACCATCATATGTGATGGAGACTAAGTTTTCTAGAAGCGGTCGAGGATTGGGGCTCGTTCTGAGCGTTTTTTTGGTTCTTTTTATCTGTTTCTATCTATCTTTTTGGTTTTTCTATTTGTTTTTTTCGTCTTCGTTATTTCCTTCCTTTTCTTTTTAAAAGTTTTTGAACCATTTTGAAATTTGTGAACTATTTTAAATTCATGAACTATTTTAAATTCATATTTTGTATTTGCTAAAAAATTGAATTCTTGAATGTTTTTATTCCTAAATAGTTTTTGAAAATTTTAAACCTTTTTCTATTCGTGAATATTTATTGAATACGGGAACCTTTTTTGAAACTGCAAACGTTTTTTAGAATACAACAACAACAACAACAAAGCCTTTAGTCCCAAACAGGTTGGGGTAGGCTAGAGGTGAAACCCATAAGATCTCGCAACCAACTCATGGCTCTGGCACATGGATAGCAAGCTTCCACGCACCCCTGTCCATAGCTAGCTCTTTGGTGATACTCCAATCCTTCAGGTCTCTCTTAACGGACTCCTCCTATGTCAAATTCGGTCTACCCCGCCCTCTCTTGACATTCTCCGCATGCTTTAGCCGTCCGCTATGCACTAGAGCTTCTGGAGGCCTGTGCTGAATATGCCCAAACCATCTCAGACGATGTTGGACAAGCTTCTCTTCAATTGGTGCTACCCCAACTCTATCTCGTATATCATCACTCCGGACTCGATCCTTCCTCGTGTGGCCACACATTCATCTCAACATACGCATCTCCGCCATACCTAACTGTTGAACATGTCGCCTTTTAGTCGGCCAACACTCAGCGCCATACAACATTGCGGGTCGAACCGTCATCCTGTAGAACTTGCCTTTTAGCTTTTGTGGCACTCTCTTGTCACAGAGAATGCCAGAGCTTGGCGCCACTTCATCCATCCGGCTTTGATTCGATGGTTCACATCTTCATCAATACTCCCATCCTCCTGCAGCATTGACCCCAAATACCGAAAGGTGTCCTTCTGAGGTACCACCTGGCCATCAAGGCTAACCTCCTCCTCACACCTAGTAGTACTGAAACCGCATATCATGTACTCGGTTTCAGTCCTACTAAGCCTAAACCCTTTCAATTCCAAGGTTTGTCTCCATAACTCTAACTTCCTATTTACCCCCGTCCGACTATCGTCAACTAGCACCACATCATCCGCAAAGAGCATACACCATGGGATATCTCCTTGTATATCCCTTGTGACCTCATCCATTACGAATGCAAAAAGATAAGGGCTCAAAGCTGACCCCTGATGCAGTCCTATCTTAATCGGGAAGTCATCAGTGTCGACATCACTTGTTCGAACACTTGTCACAACATTATCGTACATGTCCTTGATGAGGGTAATGTACTTTGCTGGGACTTTGTGTTTCTCCAAGGCCCACCACATGACATTCCGCGGTATCTTATCATAGGCCTTCTCCAAGTCAATGAACACCATATGCAAGTCCTTCTTTTGCTCCCTATATCTCTCCATAAGTTGTCGTACCAAGAAAATGGCTTCCATGGTCGACCTCCCAGGCATGAAACCAAACTGATTTTTGGTCACGCTTGTCATTCTTCTTAAGCGGTTCTCAATGACTCTCTCCCATAGCTTCATTGTATGGCTCATCAACTTAATTCCACGGTAATTAGTACAACTCTGAACATCCCCCTTGTTCTTGAAGATTGGTACTAATATACTCCGTCTCCGTTCTTATGGCATCTTGTTTGCCCGAAAAATGAGGTTAAAAAGCTTGGTTAGCCATACTATCGCTATGTCTCCAAGACCTTTCCACACCTCAATGGGGATACAATCCGGGCCCATCGCCTTGCCTCCCTTCATCCTTTTTAAAGCCTCCTTGACCTCAGACTCCTGGATTCGCAGCACAAAACGCATGCTGGTCTCATCAATGGTAGAACTCTCATTCTCCCCATTGAACAACTTGTCGAAGTACTCCCGCCATCTATGCTTAATGTCCTCGTCCTTCACCAAGAGTTGGCCTGCTCCGTCCTTGATGCATTTGACTTGGCCAATATCCCTCGTCTTCCTCTCTCGGATCTTGGCCATCTTATAGATGTCCCTTTCGCCTTCCTTTGTGCCTAACCGTTGGTAGAGGTCCTCATATGCTCGACCCCTTGCTTCACCAACAAGTCGCTTTGCGGCCTTCTTCGCCATCTTGTACTTCTCTACGTTGTCTGCACTCCTATCCAGGTATAGGCGTCTAAAGCAATCTTTCTTCTCTTTAATCGCCTTCTGGACATCATCATTCCACTACCAGGTATCCTTATCTTTGCTTCTCCTTCCCCTGGACACTCCAAACTCCTCCGAGGCCACCTTACGAATGCAAGTCGCCATCTTCATCCACACATTGTCCGCATCCTCTCCTTCCTCCCAAGGGCCCTCCTTAATGACCCTCTCCTTGAACGCCTGAGCTACCTCCCCCTTGAGCTTCCACCACTTCATTCTAGCGACTTTGGCATGCTTATCCCGCTGGACACGAATCCGAAAGAGGAAGTCAGCAACCACCAGCTTATGTTGGGGTACAACACTCTCCAGGTATCACCTTACAGTCCAGGCACGCACGCCTATCTTCTCTTCTCGAGAGGATGAAATCAATTTGGCTAGAGTGTTGGCCACTACTAAAAGTCATCAGATGCGATTCTCTCTTTCTAAAGAGGGTGTTAGCTACAATCATGTTGTAGGCTAGAGCAAAGCTTAAGACATCTTCTCCTTCTTGATTCCTGATGCCATATCCAAAATCCCCATGCGCCCCTTCAAAACCTGTGTTAGATGTACCCACATGGCCATTGAGGTCTCCTCCTATGAAGAGCTTCTCACCAATCGGTACACTCCTAACCATGTCTTCCAGGCCTTCCCAGAACTCCCTCTTGGTGTTCTCATTGTGGCCTACTTGCGGGGCATACGCGCTGATAACATTGAGAACCAAATCCTCAACTACCAGCTTGACCACGATAATCCGGTCCCCACGTCTCTTGACATCTACCACTCCATACTTGAGGCTCTTGTTGATCAAGATGCGTACGACATTTCTGTTTGCAGCCGTCCCCGTGTACCATAGCTTGAAGCCGGTATCCTCCACCTCCTTCGCCTTCTGTCCTCTCCATTTGGTTTCTTGGACGCAAAGGATATCAACACCTCTCCTCACCGCTGCATCAACTAGCTCCCGGAACTTCCCTGTTAGAGACCCTATGTTCCAGCTACCTAAGCGAATCCTCCTAGGCTCGGCTAGCTTCCTTACCCTTCGCACTCGTCGAGTCAAATGTGAAGACCCCTGCTCATTTTCCACTACATCCGGGCGCCGAGGTAGCGCGCCACTAAGGATGCGATGACCCGATCCTCGCTCACTTGCCACCGTATCCGGATCAAGATACAGCGCGCCACCTGGAGGGTGACGGCCCGGCCCTTGCCCATTTTCCACCACACCCGGGTTCCGATGTGGCGCGTCGCTGAGAGGGTTACGCCCCAACGAATATCTTTTCGGTTTCATCTCCATAAGAGTGGCTGCGTTTTTACGTTGGCTTGCCAAGCCTATCACAACCCTCCTCCTTTACCCAGGCTTGGGACCGGCAAACGGTTTTTAGAATCCGTGAATAATTTTTGAATGCATTGCAAACCTTTTTGAATTCCTTAACATTTTTGAATTTGTGTACATTTTTGGAATTCCAACTTGTGTTGAATATGTCAACATCTTTGAATATTTTAACATTTTTGCAATTTGTGAACATTGTTCTAGAATCCGTGAACATATTTTGAATTCGACGCGAACATTTTACGAATTCATGTATTCTTGTATATGTGAATAGTTTTTTATATTCATGTGCATTTTTTGAATTCACGTACTTGATTTGAATGCGTGAAATTTTTGAATATGTGATCATCTTTTGAATAGCTGAACAATTTTGGAATTCACAAGTTTTTTGGAATCCGTGAATATTTTTGAATTAGTGAACATTTTTTGAATCAACAGTCTTTTTTGGAATACATGAACATTTTTGGAATTGGCGAACATTTTTCGTATTGACAAACATATATTTTGAATTTGCGAACAGTTATTGAATTTGCATACTCTTTTGTCAAATTCGCCTTATATGTTATTAGATTCTAAGTGTTGAAGTGTATATGTGGATTGCTTAGCCCTTTCCTTTAGTTTAGACTTTTGGTTGTGTGAATTGTCTAGTGCCCTTTCCATTATTTTGGGCTTTCGGTTTGCATTGGCTAGTTCATGAAGCTTAACACTAAGGATATGGTGTGATGTATAAAGAATTATGGTCAATGCTATATTTAGTGTTTGGGTCAAATTATTTTTTTAAAGCAAGGGTTAAAAGTTTGCCAAATAAAAGAAGATTGTCATTTGGACTGGATAGAGTATGACTAAATCCCATTCGATCATGTTTGCATCAAAAGCATGGCCTACTTTGGAGAAGAATGCACCAATCATTTTGGTAGCTATAACTCATCTCACCAAGTATGTTTAGGCCTCATTCCCCTAATACGCTAGTCATTATCTCATTTTCCATATTTTTCTTAGTCTCACTCCCAAACACTTAACGATCACCACGTGGCACATGCGGTAAGCAATTCAAAAAATTAAAAAAAACTTCTTGATCCGAGAGAGGAAACACTAGCTGCCATGGCAACATTGTTCCCTTCTAGCCACGACGACAATGTCGCAGAGCATATAGTAGAGGGTGTAGGACGGTGGAGTGACGACGCTTCTAGAGGAGTTACGCTCGAACAAGGGGCACTGCAGCCTATTTCTTCTTCCAGGCGAGTGGCAGCCAGATTGACAAGACTCTCAACAAGATGAAAATAAAGTGTTAGATCCGACAAAGAGTCATCGCCAGTAGCACAGAGGTGAACATTGAGCTCCCTGGGAGTCTCAACAGTGCGCTCATCAGTAAGAGCATCATGAGCAAGAAGATCATGGATTATTTTTCTTGAGCAAGAAGAGACCTCAATCCCCCAAAAATATACTCTTAGCAGAGAGGGCCATGATCAGACATAAGAAACTGCTTACTAAGACGTGCCTTCACAAAGGCAATATACTCAGGGTCTTTGCCAATGATGATCATGTCATCAACATATGGCAGAAGAGTCCTACCAAGATAAAAAGGTGGACAAACAATGTAGGATCATGAGCACTCGCTCAGCGGCAGCCACCACAGAGGCAGAACACTCAAATCAGTCATGAGGGGCTTCCTTAAAACCATAGAGAGAGCGATTAAGATGACAAAGCATGTCATGAGGAGTAGAATAACCAGGTTGTGGGTGCATGTAAACCTCCTCACGCAGCTCACCATTAAGAAAAGGCATTCATAACATCAAGCTGGGACACAAGTGTCGAACAAAGATCATATGGTTTGCAGGAGCAAAAAGTCTCGTCGTAATCAGGACCATGCTTCTGCTGAAAGCCACGAGCCACAGTACGAGCTTTGTAACCCTCAAGAGAACCATCAAAGCGAGTCTTAATCTTGTAGACCCACCAGGTGATGGGACGAACACGAGGAGGAACAGAAACAATATCCCACGTGCCGGTGCGCTCAAGAGCAGCAATCTCCTCTAACATTGCAAGGTTCCATTTGGTACGAGCAACATCACAATGAGAAGCCGGCTCAAGAAAAGCATCGCCAACGACCAAGGCAGTCAACATGCGGAAGCGGACGAGGATGCAAGCCATAAGTAGGCTGAGATGGGGAAGATGGCACAACTCGTAGATGTCATGTATCAAAGTGAGGAAAAGATGGAATAATATGAGCAGCAATCATTGGGACAAACTCAAGTGATGGAACGAGGAAGCCATCAACGATGAATGTGTAGAATCCTATGATAAGCGAGCTAGGGAAATCATCGGGGATGATGGCGTTGGATCTGCAATAATCGGAGAAGCAAGAGCAGTACGGCGAGTGGATAAGGGCTCAACCGGAGTGATAGGATTGTTGGGAAAATTGTGGAAAGAGATGTCCTCCACTGAAAAGGTCAAAGAAGATGGATGCGGCTAGAAGGGACGATACTCATTAAAAGTCATATCTTGAGAAATAGGCATCTGACGACCAACATGATCCCAACAACGATATCCATTATGCTTATCGTTGTATCCTAAGAAGACACACTCAACGGATTGAGCAGTTAGTTTGGTGTTCATGAGGGGCAAGGACATAGTAACACAACCAAACAATTGAAGCACCGAATAATCAGAAAATGATCAAAGAGACGCTCGAAAGCAGCGCCAACACAACCAAACAATTGAAGCACCGAATAATCAGAAAATGATCAAAGAGACGCTCGAAAGCAGCGCCACCCGACAATGGATGGAGGTTGCTGAGATAGATGGAAGTGGAGATAGACTCGACCCAAAAGTGTGGTGGATGAGAGGTAGTGACCATCAGCGCACGAGCCGTCTCAAGAAGGTTATGATGCTTGTGCTTAGCCATGCCATCTGAGCATGAGCACCAGGACAAGATAATTGAGCAAGAGTACTGTGCTCAACTAGGACTCCATGCAACAGCTTGGAGATATACTCTCCACTAGAGTCGTCAAAGAACACATGAATAGGTGTAGTGAACTGAGTGTGAACTATGGCATCAAAACACACATATATAGATAAGACCTCACTCCGAGAAAAATAAAGTATATCCAGGTGTGTCGAGAGAAGTCATCTATAAAGATAATATACTAGCAATGACCTCCTTTCGAGGCAAAGGGAGATGGACCCCACACATCAGAGTGGACAAGGTCAAAAGGACGCCGAGACATTGTCTCATTGTGAGTATAAGGTAACTAGACCTGTTTACCAAGGCAACAACTCGACGGCCTAAAATACGTAGTTGGAGAAGTATCCAAGAAGACCACGTTGAACTAATGATGAGAGATGAGAGCCACACAAGTGACCCAAGGTGATGTGTCACTACTGAAAATAACTCGTACACAATGCAACCAAGGCGGAGAGACTGGTGGCGGTGGCAGCAAAAGAACTTGATCCAGCATTCCATGTGCTTGTGCGTCGCTGATCCGGCTTGGTGTTCTTCTCCTGTTTACGAGTTTTGTGCCACACACTTAATTAAGCTCCCCACATCTACTACTGTGCGCCCTTGGCCCCGGCTTTAGGTAGCGTTGTGTCCTCATCTTAGACTGTCCGAGCTCCTGCTCTCCATTGGTGCTGCTCCACAACAAAGCAAAGGATGCCCATCCAGACTGACAGGGAGCGGAACACAATGGTGGATGTTGACTCCATTGGAGTCTCAAAAGTGCGCCATCAGTAAGAGCAACACCGAGCAAGATCTTGGATATACTCCTCCTATAGGAAATAAAGAAGCCATTAGAGGTAGAAGAAACCTCAATCTTAAGGAAGTAGCGAAGAGGACTAAGATCGTACATAAGAAACTCACTATGATGAGCCTTCACATAGGCAATGTACTTAGAGTCGTCGCCCGAGATGATCGACATATAGGGTAAGTGTTAGACCACGAGTTGAATGGTGGACAGAATGTGCAGGATCATGAGCACTCGTCGAAAAACTAGCCACCGTGGCCACTAAGACAAAGCGCTCAAATCAGGAACGAGGGGTTCGCTTAGGGCCATATAGAGAGAGACGAAGACGACACACCATGCCCTCAGGAAGAGAACAGAGGTGGTGGCTACATGTAGCCATTCTTGACATCAAGCTGAGAGACAGACCAGGAGGAAGAGAAACAATATCCCACGTGTTGATGCGCTCAATAGTAGCAATATCCTCTACCATGGCAAGGTGCCATTTGGTATGAACAACATCAAGATAAGAAGTCGGCTCAAGAACAACAGCGCCAATGTTTGAAAGACTATGGCGGTCAACAGGCAAAAGCGGACGAGGATGCAGGCCATAAGTAGGATGAGACGAGGAAGATGTCACATCAGTAGACGCGTCCACAACACGCGAATGACGTGTATAAAAGTGAGGCAAATATGGAAGAATACGAGCAAGAATCATCGAGATAAACTCAGGTGATGAAGACCAGGAAGCCACCAGCAATGAAGTGTAGAATTCTCTGACAAGCGAGGTGAGGAAATCATAGGTAATGATGGTGCTGAATCTGGAATAATCGGAGAAGCAGGAGTAGTACGAGGAATGGATTAGGGCTCAACAAGAGTGATAGGAGTGTCGGGGAAATGTGAGGAAACAGATATCCTCCACTGAAAAGGTCGGGGAAGATGGACGCGGGTAGAAGGGATGAGACTCATCAAAAGTCATATCCCGAGAAATAGTCATCCGATGACCAACATGATCCTAACAACGATATCCCTTATGCTCATTGTTGTAAGTTTGGTGCGTTCATGAGGGGCAAGGACACAACAAATAGAACCAAACAATTGAAGCGCCGAACAATCAGGAAACGATCAAATAGACGCCCGAAAGGAGATCCCACCCTACAGAGCAGTGGATTGGATTGTCGAAGGTCGATGAGATAGATGGAAGTGGAGACAGACTCGCCCAAGAGTGTGGCGGAAGAGAGGCAGTGACCATCAACAGATGAGCCTTCTCAAGAAGGTGACGATGCTTGCGGACAGCCAAGCTATTCCGAGCATGAGCACCTGGATAAGAGAACTGAGCAGGATTCATCTCCCTGCTCAGCAAGGATTCCACACAATAGCTTGGAAATATATTCTCCACCAGAGTCATCACAGAATACAAGACTAGGTGTAGAGAAATTAGTGTGAACCATGGCATCAAAACACTTATATGGATAAGACATCACTATGAGAGGAAATATAGTATATCCCGGTGTGTTGAGAGAAGTCATCTACAAAGATAGTATAGTAGCGATGATGTCCTTTCGAGGCAAGGGAGATGGACCCCAAACATCAAAGAAAACAATGTCGAAAGGACGCTGAGACACTGTCTCTCTATGAGCAAAAGGTAATTGTACCTCTTTACCAAGCTGACAACCCTGATGGTTTATAGACATCGTCAAAGACGTATCCAAGAAGAGCACGTCAAACTAAGGATGAGAGATGAGAGCCACGCAAGTGACCCCTGGCGATGATGCCACTGCTGAAAATAGCTGGTAGACAAGGCAACAGAGGTGGAGAGACTGGCGGTGGTGGTAGCAGAGTTACTTGATCTAGCATCCCACGTGCCTGTGCACTCTCCGTTACCCGTCGATCCAGCTTGGTGTGCTTCTCCTTTCTGCGGTTGTGTGGCACACACTTGATTAAGCACCCCAGGTTCTCCTACTGTGCGCCCTTGGCCCCAACTTTAGGCAGTGCCGTGTCTTCGGCTTGCCGTGCATAATCTAGGTATGCACTCACTGTCCGAGCTCGTGCTCGCCATTGGTGTTACTCAAGCGTCTGCTTATGGTGCCGCCCAACAAGGGAACTCATGATGTGGGATTGAGACAGTTCACATAGCAACCCGCAGCAAGGCAAAGGATGCCCATCCAGACTAGCAGGGAGCGAAGGTGGACACAAGGGTGGACGTTGACTCCTATGACTCCATAGGAGTCTCAACAGTGCGCTCGTCAGTAAGAGTAACACGAGCAATAAAATCCTAGATATACATCTCTTAGGAAATAAAGAACCCATTAGAGGTAGAAGAAACCTCAATCTCAAGGAAGTAGCGAAGAGGACTAATATCAAACATAAGAAACTCTCTATGACGAGCCTTAACAAATGCAATGTACTTAGAGTTGTCGCCAGTGATGATCGGCATATAGAACAAGTGTTCGACCACGGGTTTAATGGTGGACAAAACGTGAAGGATCATGAGCAGTCACCAAAAGACCAGCCATAGTCACTACTTAGACAAAGCGCTCAAACCAGGCACGAGGGGTTTGCTTAAGACCATATAGAGAGTGACGAAGATGACAGACCATGTCATCAGGAAGAGAATACCCAGGTGGTGGCTACATGTAGGCATTCTTGACATCAAGCTGAGAGAGAGAGACTAGTGGCGAACAAAAGCCACATCAAAAAGTGTGTGAAGAGTGCTCATCTGGGCCGTATAGGAGCGAATATCTCATCGTAGTCATGACCATGTTCTCACAACTAGACGAGCTTTGTAATGCTCAAGAGAACCATCAGAGGCTTAACCTTGTAGACCTACTTATAAGTGATGAGACGAGCATGAGGATGAAGGGAAATGAGATCCCTCGTGCCCATGCGCGCAAGAGCATCAATCTCCGCTATCGTGCTGTGCTCTAGTCTGGGCCTATCTAAAGAAATCCGCTAACTGTAACTCGGAAGGCACATACTGAGGAGCAATAGCCTGAATCTTGCACAGCAACACGCACAAAAGAAGCATCAACACCAATATGCTTGGTGAGCTCATTCTTCACAGAGTCGCTCGTAACACTAAGAGCACATGTAATGTCAGACAAGAGCAGAGTGTAGTGAGAGAAACACCAAATTTCTGAAGTAAGCACCGTAACCAAGTCACCTCTGCCGTCAAAAGAGCCATAGCTCGTGACTCAACCTCTGCACTCGAACGTGAAATTGCAGTCTGTTTCTTTGTCTTTGAGGCAACGAGAACCACCAAGAAAAACACGGTAAGCAGAAAGTGAACAACAATCCTAGGGATCACTAGCCCATGTAGCATTTGAGTAGGCCTGAAGCTGTAATGAACTGGAGCAGGGAAAGAATAGACAATGAGAGATCGTGCCACGAAGATATCGGAGAACACGAAGGAGGTGACTATAGTGAACCAATGTGGGTGCAAAGACAAACTGACTCAAAATATGGGCATGATCGGAGATACTTGGACGAGTGACATCTAGATAGAAAAGACTTCCATCAAGATGACGATAATGTGTCAGATCAGACACAGTCACCATCAGTAGCACGAAGGTGAACATTGAGCTCCATGGGAGTCTCAATAGTGCACTCATCAGTAAGAGTAGCACGAGCAAGAAGATTTTGGATATATTTTTCTTAGGAAATATTCCCTGAAATTTGTCCGACAAATATTTCCGGACGGAGGGAGTAAAGCCATTAGCGGTAGAAGAGACCTCTATCCTAAGAAAGTAGGGAAGATGGCCAAGATCATACATAATAAAAGGAAACTGCTCACTAAGTGCCTTCTCAAAGGCAATATACTCAGGGTCGTCCCAATTGATGATCATGTCATCAACATATAAAAAAAAGAAGAGTCCGACCATGATTAGAAAAATATATCCAAAAGAAGAGTCTGACAACGATGAGAAAAATATATCCAAAAGAAGAGTCTGACAACGATGAGAAAAATATATCCACCAAAAGTAGAAGAGACCTTTATCTGAAGAAAGTAGCGAAGAGGGCCAAGATTAGACATAAGAAATTGCTCACTAATACACAAAGGCAATATACTCAGGGTCATCGCCATTCATGATCATGTCATCAACATTCTAACCTATAATGAGGCTGGCCAACTCAGCCTCCCAGCGCTCCCACAGATTGAGCTTCGTTAGCCGTTCGATTGAGTTGCTTTTGGTCAACTGGTTCATGTCGGAGATTTGTTCTGCCAGTTTTCACTGCGTGGTTAATTTTCAATATCCCTGACCAGTGGGCTTGTTCTTCCTCCCTATTGGTCGGGTGAGCCCTTCGTGGGTGCGAGCGACCCTATCCTCGCACGCCGCGCATCGGGCGGCCCGTATTTGGCGTCTCCGCTTTTGCGTGCAACCCCATATGAACCCTAGCCCCAGTCACAACCACCACATATGTCCGTCCATCCCTTGTCTGCCGATGTCCATCTCCACCTCCTATCCGGCCTCCTCTTGTAGCTCCCGTTTTCCTCATCCTTGCCTCCCCATTGCTTGCCCTTTGCCCGGATTGGGTGTTGGTTGTCGTCGTGGAAGACCAGGGCGACATGGTCTTCACTGTGGAGTGGGTGTGGAGGAGCAGGGGTGGTCATTAGGCTAGCGGCGGGGGGATGAAGCAGCGAGGCCTGAGCTCTAGGCATTGCGCACATCGCGGGGTAGAGGAGAGGCCGGCATGGGGCACAAGGAGTAGCAGGTGGGGAATGGAGGGGCTTTATCTCCCATTGTCCAGCACGGGCTGTTGAAGAAGATGAAGGGCAGCCAGGACTCCTCAAATGGCGGCTGCTCCTCTCTGGCTTGGACCAAAAGCCAGGAAGCTGCGTAAGTGCAGAGAAGCGAGCAGAGCAACTAGTGCAGCCACCTCCTCCCCTCGCTTGCTTCCTTCTCTTGGAGCCCCTGATCCAGTTCTCTCTCTCTCTCTAGATTTGCTTATGAATTGACTCGTGTTGTTGATTGCTTTGCAGGTTTGGGTTCAGATAGAAGAGCTCCATGCTTACAAACTTTTGGGATAACCGAGTTTATCAATGCGAAAGTATATGATGGTTTCTCCACTTCCACCCCATGATTTGCAATTTCCCCATATGATGACTTTGCAACTAAGGCAAAAAAAGGTCGGCTCCAGTTACGAGTCGATACTGGACTTGCAACTCGGACAAAAAAAGTTTGGATCTAGTTGTGAGTCAAGAGTGGATTTGCAACTAAGGCAAAAAAAATGGGTCGGACTCGGTTGCGAGTCGAGGGTAGACTTACAACTAAGGTAAAAAAAGGTCGGGTCCAGATCAGGTTGAGTTGTGAGTCGATTGTGGATTTGCAACTGAGACAAAAAAACTTCAGGCCTAGTTACGAGTCGAGGGTGGACTTGATGCTAAGGCAGAAAAAGGATTGGGGCATTGATACCATTCCATTGTGATTTTTCTGCAGAAAATAATCATCGAGTTTTCAAGTGTAGTGTTCCTGGTTTATGAATTTAAGAATACATTCTCATCTCCCTGCTGTCTATATTCCATTTTAGATTTATAAGTGCTTTTGATGATTCTTGAGTGCCTTGTGCAACCTTTCCATTTCAGGCATCATTTCTAAGTTGTATGACATCCATCCCGCTAATTTGTTCTGCACCATGCTGCCTCATGTAGGATTTTAGCGGTCGTGATCTACTTCGCTTAGGTGACCTGCTCCTAATCCTTCTCCCCCCTCTCTCTCTCCCTCCCTCCCTATCTCTCTCTCTCTCACTTAGGCCGTCGTGTCGTGTTCTATTTCGTGTCGTGCTGCTTATATTTCGTAATTGCGTGTGGACAGGATGTGTGCACTTGTTTTTGTAATTGCTTGTGTTGTAGACCCCGGCCTGTAAATGTATTGATTTTTGATCCCTTTGCTGTTAGGTCTTGCAGGAGCGCGGCGCTTTGCTGACCAAAGATTGAGAGGGTGCGCCAATTGCTAGAGAGCGAGAAGACCCGAACTGCTGCGTTGGAGGCCTCCGTATCTGATTGCATCTATGAGTACCTTCTGCTTACTGGCATTTAATTGGTGGACTATTTTTTTGCTGATATAGCTTGTTATTGTCGTGAAGCACCGAGGAGCAAAATTACGAGATGCGTCGTCGTCTTAGCTTGGTTCGGAAGGAGGCCGTCAATTATCAGAGCATGCCGAGTTGGATGCTTTGGAGGCCTGTTCCTGCCAGGAATTATTGTTAAAAACGCGAGGCGGTGGGGATTCCAACCAAAACGTTACCTCCGGTCTCCGGGCAATGGTGCAAAATGAGAGAGATAGAGGCCGATCCACGGCGACAAATCCAGTCCGTCCGGGATGAGATTGAAGCTGCAGGGAAGCATGAGTGCCCTTCGATTGCTGAGGAGGCCGTCCTGCGAGAGGTCGGTCAACACATGTCAGTGGAACTGTCAGATCAATACGATCAACATGAGGCCACCTGAGGCGGATGCCCTTTCTTTTTCCTTTTGTGACGTGCTTTTTGTCTTGAGTCTCGCCATGTTTGCTAATTATGGTTAATTGTTGCAGGTATTCTTCCGGAAATGTATGTTGTGCCGGATCAAGACTGCCTTGGTGTTGTCACTCTTGCTCTTCAACAGATGTCCTAGGCGTTGATCCGTGTGGCAGGTTCGATGTGGATCTCGCAGGATGTTGATGTCCACTTGGGTCCATTGATCGAACGTGTAGTTGGAGTCCTGGATGGCTTGGTCGACCTCCAAGAAGCTGCCGCCAAGGAAGGAGCACGACCTGTGCTTGCACGCTTGAGGTCGCGCTATCCTGAGGTCTCGCGACCTCCGTTCCTGAGAACCGCCAACTGACGAATTTCTTTGAAGAAGTCGAGGACACCGCCTTGATGGTGGCGACTGGATGTGAACCTGAAAGAAGGAGTAGGAAGATTTGTTGGCTGTGTGTGGCGTTAGGCAATGTCAACTTTGTTGCAATTTTTATTTTTCAACTTTTGTAGTTTGAATTCTTGGTTGATGCCTATGAGCAAACTTTTGACTGACCGAGTGCACGTGGGAGGCCTAAGGTCGCGTCAAGCAGGCGCGGGCCTAGGAATTAAAAATTGCGCATTTAATTTTTTATCTTTTTTGACCTATAGCCTTCCTTTTGGCACGTAAAACCAATTATAGCACCATATTGTATTAGTTCAAAAATATACTCCCTCCGTCCTATAATATAAGAACGTTTTTGGCACTAGAGTGAGTGCCAAAAACGTTCTTATATTATGGGACGGAGGGAGTAGAAATATATCGCATGTATTATATTCATATAAAAAATTACCATAACTTGGTATTGTTCACCATATAGAAGTAAAAATTGTTCAACATATCATGGCAAAATCTAAGATTTATAAATGATGGAAAATAGAAAATGATACGAAACCTTACTAATTACATGATAACTTTGCAAACCTTGATGCTTTGAAAATGAGTGATGATGTCCTCATCCTTAACTTGCAAGAAGAATTCCCTTTTCAATGAATGTGACCAAGCAATCATTCAAAATTTATCAACATTTCTCACAATTACAAACTCAAATGAAAAATACCAAATTCTCTTGTGTAAACAATTTATAATTGACTGCAAATAAGTCTCTAATTTAACTATAACTAGCACATATGCCCGTGTGTTGCAACGGAAGATAAATTACTATGCATTTAAAGTTAGTGAGAATTATATGTGCAAGCAAAACCCTGTGCGCACATGAAAAATTGAGCATTTAGCTTCTCCGTTTTGCCGGGTGTGAAGTAATCAATTTGTTATTTTTCCATTCATTGATCGAGGGCATTTAAGAGTTTTATTATGTTATCATAAGTCAGAGAAGGCCCATGAATTATTCAATCTACTTTTTCTTTCAATCGAGGATATTTTAAGGTATGAAGTTTCTGAATATTGTAGGAAACATAAATTTTTTTTTAATCCTAAACAGTTTTTTGGAAACTATGTACATTTTCAGGAAAAATGATTTTTTCACACAGGAACATCTTTTAAAATTCATATTTAAAAAAAACACCAACATTTTTTATGAAAATATGAACATTATTTGAATCTGTGAATATTTTTTAGAACGGGAACATGTGTTGAAAATTCATAACATTTTTCGAAAATGTGCATCTTTTAACATTATTTTGAATTGTAAAAATTCACTAAAACAAGAATATTTTTTGAATTTTAAGCATTTTCTAAATTTCCATTTTTTTTAGAAATCTCGAACAATTTTGAAAACCAATAAAAGTTTTCAATAAAATGGGAAACTTTTTTCAAGTTCTGAATATTTTTCAAAATAGCAACAAAGTTTGGAATTCTGAACATTTTCTATAATTTGATATTTTTTGAAATTCTAAACATTTTTTTTGAGAATTTTGAATTTATGAACTTAATTTTATAAGAAAAAGTAATTTGGAAGTGAAAAACAAGATAGGAAAAGGAGAATAAAAATAGAAATAAAACACAACAACAAAGAAAAATGGGCCAGGCCATTATTGGTTGTCCTGGAGAAGCTCCAACTATTTGTCGCCCTGTACTGAAAATAGAATTTTTACAACTTCATGAGCAGAAAAATAAGTGGGTTGACTTCGCTGGGCCACAGCGCGGGCCCATGTACGGAATTCTAGAGAAGTCTTTTTTTCTAGTAGACGAACACATAGGAATTTAGTACCACCTTAGATAGAAAAAAAATCTTTTTATAGTAAACGGATGAAAAAATTGATGAAACACACCTTGATTTATTAGTATATATATATATATATATATAGGTATAGATATAGATATAGAGTATAGATTAAATAGAAAGATAAATGGTCAGACTATAACTTACTTATAGGAGCTCAAACTCGAGAGGGCACCCCCTGCACCCATGGGCATATGCACCCACTTTTTAGAAAATGCACTTCAAACACATTTTAAAAAGTCAAAAAATTCAAAAGAAAATTTACAGCATACATGTTCGCAAATGTGTGCGCACGGCATAAAGTTTTGTGAAAAAAATGTCTTTTTGTTTTGTCTCTATAAAAAGACAAATTCCAGTGCTTCTAAATAGCGTTTCATGACATAATTTTTTGTTTTTTTGCACACGCCACAAACAAAGTTAAATTTTTCATGAAACTTTATGCGCACACATAAAACATGAAGACGTATCCATGCAACCATTTTCAGATTTTTTTAGCATTTAAAAATATATTTTCCGAAATGGGTTCATATGTATCCGGGTTCATCTATGCATTTCCTCTCAAATTCTCCCTATATATACTGCAGCAATGTAGCGGCCTGCTGGACAGCGAGAGGAGAATCGGCATGACACGGAGAGGAGATATCCCAATTTCAGAAGTCGGAGGATTAATACTTCTAATTAGCAATTATACCTTCAATAGATAATCTTTGGTTCTCACTTTGAAATTGAATCGATTTGGCCTTATGTCCGCTGCCCACTTGAAGGATTAGAAGTTGAGAACAGAAGGGTAGCGGCGGCATTCCGTGCCCACGCGCGATCTTCAATCACGCGAGGCGACGGCAACAGCCCTGCCGGTTGACGGCGGAGTGACGGCTTGCGTGGGAACAGAACAATCCATGCGTGCGTGAGGGCAAGGGAGGCAGGTGCCGGTTCGTCTATGCCTCTGATCGATCGATGGAGTTTTTTTTGAGATGATGTGTAGAAGATGGGATTTAGGCCGTGCAACACAATTGTATTGATCAGTACACCAGACACGTATATATATGATACAGATGAACTAAGAGGTGGGCCCAAAACATAATATACACATACACAATATATTCAACACCCCCGAAGGTGGAAGTCGGCATAGTCATCACATCGGCGAACTGTTGTGCGTTCGGAATATGTAGGACCCGAATGCGTCCAAGGACCACCTGCTCACGCACGAAGTGAATCTCCAGCTCAATGTGCTTAGTCCGGCGATGATGAACGGGGTTGGCGAAAAGGTACACCACAGAGACGTTGTCACAGTAGACAACCATAGCCTGGGAGACATCATGATGCAACTCCTGAAGTAGCCGTCGTAGCCAGGTGCACTCGGCGACGACGTTAGCGATTGCTCGATACTCGGCCTCCGCGCTGGAGCGCGAAACGGTGGATTGTCGCTTGGACGACCACAAGATGAGTGAAGGACCAAGGTAGACGCAGTAGTCAGAGGTGGAACGACGGGTGTCAGGGCAACCGACCCAGTCCGCGTCGGAATAAGCCACCATCTCCAGAGAAGTGGACGTCGTGAGAGTGAGCCCAAGAGCCATCGTGCCATGGATGTAGCGGAGAATTCGTTTCACGAGGATTCAATGGGAGTCATGAGGGGCGTGTATATGAAGACACACTTGTTGAACAACATATTGTAGATCCGGCCGGGTGTGAGTCAGATACTGAAGAGCACTAACAATGGGCCTATAGAACGGAGCATCCGACTCGGGCGAGCCCTCGAGAGCAGAAATCTTGGCCTTTGTGTCAATAGGAGTAGCGACAGGGTGACAATTGAGCATGCCGGCACGCTCAAGTAGCTCATGCGCATACTTCTGCTGATGAAGGAAGAAGCCGCCGGGTCGCTGAACGACCTCAATGCCAAGGAAATAATGTAGAGCGCCCAAGTCCTTGATGGCAAACTCATCATGCAACCAGAGAGTAATCTATTGAAGAAGGGCTGTGGAGGAGGTGGTCAGGATGATGTCATCGACGTAGAGGAGCAAATATGTAGTCGTGTCGCCGCGGTGATAGACAAATAACGAAGCATCTGAGCAAGTAACGCTGAAGCCCAGTGTATGAAGAAACCCGCACCGGTACACGTCGGTGCTATACAAACGGTTTTTAACCCCTTTTCGCGACGGCGTTCGGAACCGTCACCTAGTGAGTGACTGCAATAGGGGGTCCTTCCAACATGACCCAGAAACCATTGGGGATATGCCCTCCCAGCACACACGCTCGATAAAATGAGGTCGTGTGCGACCGGCGAGCAATCAAATACGGTTATACGTATAGTAGTGCTAAAAAATATAATTATACAGGCGAAATCATTTTCGGTCGTAAGTACACCCCACACAGTCAGTCTCTGCTAAACTTTTCCGTTCGTATATACATCCTACACAGTCACTCCAAGGAGAACGTTTGTGCAAGATGGTGTAACGGAAACAGTTTTCAAGAGAATATCGTGTGTGATTGTTCATTGATCCAACACGGTTTATTCCAAGAAACTGTGTGCGTTGCCTGAGGTCATCGCCCACGGTGTTTTCTCAATAACCATTTGCAATAGGAAAACTCAATTAGCAGGCTAATTGGCCAATTGGCAGGCTAATTTCCCTATTATTAATAATCTATTTACTAATCTAATTGACATTCATATTAAGCACACCATATATTTCATTTCCATATTAAGAAAGCAGGATTTCATAATTGAAATACATCCGAGTACAACATGATATAGCTTCAGCACTCAGCTACCCCATTACACAACTGCGCCAGCACCAAATTTCACATGCAACACCTAGAACCTTTTGAAATTAGCATCATAGACGGTACATAGACAGATGCATCTTATCTAGAAAACGACCGAAGTGGAAGGTGAATATTGAGCCTTCATTCATGTTGAAGGTCTTTCCGATTTTAGGCCAGTGCATGTGGATGATTGACCATCCATCCTTAGACCTCTCCAGGAACACTTCAATATTGAACTGTGGGTGTTGTATGAAAACTTTCCTCGCCTCCTGACCATAGAGATGGTTTGAGAGGTAATCATTAGTGAACCCTTAAAACAAGGATGTGGATAAATATCTTCTCTATATTGGAAATGGGGCAAAGGAATAAAAAAGATAAGGTATAATAGTTAGTACCATCTTGTAAACCTCACTGCTTCTCATTGTTTCTCTGCAACACATATAAGGTAGTTAGTCATGAGGTTAAGTAAGGGTTCGCATGCTATCAGTAAAATATGTTGATGATAAATAAACACATTGCAGATTCATCAGATTAATTCAAGCCACATGGAAAACCCATTTATCCAAACCAAGCATGATTAAGAACTAGGAAATATAACACTTGTATATATTTCTCATGTATTAAGTGTAGCCAAATTCGATTTATTCCTCACATGATATACAATAACAGAATGCATCCACAACAATTGAACATCGCATTGCAGAATTAAACCAAGAAGTTAACTAAACACCACAACAAATTAACCAAATGTTAACTGAGCACCACATTGCACAATATAACATACTCCTAATAGAAGATGAAACAATTAACCAAACCAAGCATGCTTAACAACTTGGAAATATAGCAATTGTATTTGTTTCTCATGTATTTAATATAGTCAAATTCGATTTATTTCTCACATGGTATACAATAACAGAATGCAGCCACAACAATTGAGCATCGCATTGCAGAATTGAACCAAGCAGTTGACTAAACACCACAACAAATGAACCAAACGTTAACTGAGCACCACATTGCAGAATATAACATACTCCTAATAGAAGATGAAACAGTTAACCAAACCAAGCATGCTTAACAACTTGGAAATATAGCAATTGTATTTGTTTCTCATGTATTTAGTACATCCAAATTCGATTTATTTCTCACATGGTGTACAATAACAGAATGCACCCACAACAATTGAACATCGCATTGCAGAATTGAACCAACCAGTTAACTAAACACCACAACAAATGAACCAAACGTTAACTGAGCACCACATTGCACAATATAACATACTCCTAATAGAAGATCGGACAGTTAACCAAACCAAGCATGCTTGACAACTTGCAAAATTGCACCCTGAAGAATTGAACATCACATTTGTAGAATTGAACCAAATAGTTAAATGAACACCACATTGCACGACATATAGAACATATACTCTAGAGCAGAAGATTGCATGGTAAAAGTAGATATCACAATCCACTAGAATTTGTTAAGGAAAGGCAGTAGCTAGCAAACTGAAAATGGGTCCTTATAGTGAGCTAATAAGACAAGCTACTCCTCATTGTCAGAGATATCGATGATGATTGGCTCCTTGGACATGGAAGAGGGCGAGGCCTCCACATCGTGGGTGCCCTCGTCATAGTGGTGAGTTGCCTGAGCCACTCCGGGCACCAACCTGCTGGCTCTCGAGATGAGGTAAGCACGTGCACACTAAGAAAACACCTCGTAGTCTTTGTCGAAGGCACCGATGGTGGCCTCAAGAGAACGCCATGAACTGTCGTTTAAAGCAGTCAACCGCGTCGCGGTGTCGACGCGCGAGGCGTCGATGGTGGCCTCGACGGTGAGGTGCTCCTCTAAGATCTGGGGGTCGACACGAATGGCAGCCATCGCGACCTCATCCGCGCATGCTGCCGTGATTTGCTTCTCCGCTGCCAAATGCTCCTTGAGATCCTGGCTATACTGTGTGCACCATGGCTTAGGGCGACGCTTATTTCGTGAAGGGGTCGGTGACTTGGGTGGAAGGTGTTGCGCTCACGTCGATGGTCGGGGCATGTGGGATGTGGAAGGAGGAGGATGGGGTCAGGTGTGGATTACCTGCCTGGGTAGGCGAGGCTGAGCGGCGTGAAGGAGGGTCGCCGGCGAGGAGGCGGCGCTGCAAGAAAGGAGTGAAGGTTTGAACTTGGAAAGGAAGGTGGAAACGGAGAAAATGTGGCTTTTGGTAAGGGGGAGGGGCGAGGAGGTAGATATTTCCGCGGAAGCCAAAAAATTGGAATCGCTTCAGGGAAAAAACTGGCACGCAAAGTGTCATCAGACACGGTCCCTTATTCAGAGCGGGTTGTGGACTATAGCCGTCGCACCTTCTCGCGTAGGCCGTATGCGTACTATACTCCGACGGTGATCCAAGATATTTTGTGCTGCATCTCACACGGTTGGTTATAATAAACTGTGTGGGATCTACTTGATTTTTCATCTTGATTTATATTACATAATGGGGTCATAGAGGCAATGGACGGTGTTTGAATTGCTAGACCTTTTATCTGTAGTGAACATGCAACTATATGTGTGTCGTAAAAGAATTAGAATTATTCAGGGTTCGTTTGGACATTTTATGCATTAATTGAGTTTTCAATGCATTTATGTGCATAATTCAAATTTGAACTACATGCACATGCTCCAGTGCATATAAATTAGTTGAAAAAAAATCAAATCTTTGTCCATGGGTGCATGCTTAGGTCCCATGCAAGAAATGGGAATGAATGTCAAACACCCTGCCATCGTGACTCGGCCGCAAACATTGAGATATCTGGTTTTTAAATTCTAGTAAATTCAAAACTCGTCTGGAATTCATGAAACTTGGCATGCTATCATGGAGCGGCATCAACATGCCGTAGTAATTTTTTGTCCCATTTGGGGCAGGTTTGGGTATATACTTCTTACAAACTAGAGGTTCTCACAACAAGCATGATGGTTTCGGTAGGGAACGTCCACCTTTGGGGACGAAATGATATCCATTGACTCTTATTGCTTTCAAAAAAATTTCTCGTGTCAACATAGAACAACAGGAGTGTTGTGTCAATTTTTGTGATTTTTCGGGGTTCGTTCAGACATTTTTATGCATTAACTGAGTTTTTAATGCATTTATGTGCATAATTCAAATTTGAACTACATGCACATGCTCCAGTGTATATAAATTGGTTGAAAAATCAAATCTTTGTCCTTGGGTGCATGCTTAGGTCCCATGCAAGAAATGTGAATGAATGTCAAACACCCTGTCACCGTCACTCGGCCGCAAACATTGAGATACCTGGTTTTTAAAATCTAGTAAATCCAAAACTCGTCTGAAATTCATGAAACTTGACATGCTATCATGGAGCGACATCAACATGGCGTGGTAAATATTTTTGTCCCATTTGGGGTAGGTTTGGGTATATGCTTCTCACAAATCAGAGCTTCTCACAACAAGCATGATGGTTTCTGTAGGGCCACCTTTGTGGACGAAACGATATCCATTGCCTCTTATTGCTTTCAAAAATTTTCTCGTGTCAACATAGAACAACATGAGTGTTGTGTCAAATTTTGTGATTTTTCGGGGTTCGTTTGGACATTTTTATGCATTAACTGAGTTTTCAATGCATTTATGTGCATAATTCAAATTTGAACTACATGCACATGTTCCAGTGCATATAAATTGGTTGAAAAATCAAATCTTTGTCCTTGGGTCCATGCTTAGGCCCAATGCAAGAAATGGGAATGAATTTCAAATACGAGGGCACTGTTGATTACCGACAAAATGTTGAGATACTTTGTTTTTAAATTCTAGTAAATCCAAAACTCATCTGAAATTTATGAAACATGGCATGCTATCACGGA
Source organism: Triticum dicoccoides (assembly GCF_002162155.2). Classification (NCBI taxonomy): domain Eukaryota; kingdom Viridiplantae; phylum Streptophyta; class Magnoliopsida; order Poales; family Poaceae; genus Triticum; species Triticum dicoccoides. The sequence goes on along the minus strand of NC_041384.1, from coordinate 619,618,825 downwards.
TTGACACCCGACATGTTGTGGTATTTTTCGTATCCATTTTGAGAGAAGGCACACTCGAATAACATCCAACAAAGGCATTTTGAAAAAATAGCTGCCACTTTAATATCTCAAACATTTGTATAATTCAAACCGTGTGCGTTCTGTTAACCATTCACGTGACACCACGTGTCTTGGTTTTAATGGCTATAGGTTTTAATGGCTCTTGATCACAAACATTTTACATAGAACACCTGTATGCAAAGTGAGAGCAGGATTTGTGCATCTCTTGTACACAAACGGTTCTTTTGGATGACCCGTGTGCAACCACTTACAAGTAATTTGGAAAGATTTGCATTTGTCATATTGGGTATGTTGCCATTTGTCAAACTGGAAAGATTGATACTTGTTGATCTAGTAACATTGCCATTTGTCAACCTTGTAACACTGCGATTTGTCAAAATATGAAGCTAAAAATCACTAGTAGTGTTTAATTTTTGCAAATAAAATTCAGTAATTAAGCATAGATGGAGGCGAGGAGGCGTGTTCAGCCGGGCGTGCAGCGGGCGGCGCAGTACTATTCGATTTGACAGCGGGCAATGCAGTTCCCGATATGGCTTTAATACAGATGAGGGAGAGGGTAGCGGTTCCCGAAATATTGAACGACCAATGATGCATCCTCCTTCAATTAGCATCGTGTGAATGCATGAGGGAAGTAATGGGAGGAGGACCGGGAAAAGAGGCAGCACAATGTGAATGCAACATAGTTTGCACTCATATAAAGGCACCCCTCCATTCCAATGCATCTACCACATCATACACACCTAAGCATTTGCCTAAGCACCTATAGTAATAAGCGCAAAAGTGCTCACTCCAGATCCATGGCGGCGATGCGCGCGAGTGGCTAGCGGCTGTGCCAGATGGTCCATGACGCCGGCCTGCGCCATGGCACCAAGGATCGTCTCCAGATGGTGTTGGCGACCGGCTGGTGGATGGCCGCCGTCGACGCCAGCTACGACTCTTAGTACGACCAGATGATCATTGCCACCACCAACAAGTTCACCATCATCAAGAAGCTCGCGGACAACATCGCCGTACTCCTCCAGCCTGCACGCGGGCTCCTTATTGCCTGCCACCCTAATCGGCCTCCATGGTCGAAACCTCTTTCAAGCACTGGTGGCCCTGCGACTGCCCGCCGACGCCATAAAGAATGTCCACCTGGAGGTCGCGCTAGCTATGGGGCGCCTCGCCCTGCAAGAATTCGTCGACCTACACATCCGCGTGTACGAGCGAATCATGTACATAGGTATCTACAAGGCCACTGAGGACGCTATGATGTTGGCCTTCTTCAACCTTCTGGAAGCCTTGGATCCTTTATTGAGAAGTACCTTGACCTCGCCACAAAAACCGCCGCTCCATAGCCGCTGATCGGTTTCCCGACGCACTAAGTTGAGGAGGAGGAGGTCGTACATTGATACATGCATCTTTCTTCTTGCCTCCTGTAACCACCACTGCGATTGCATCATCGTGGCCTTAATTCTTATTGTGCTATTGCATTCTGGTTCCAGTCAATACAGACATGTGTGATCCCTTTACTTAATTATATGCATCATTGTAACTAGTACTCCATCCGTCAATTTATAAGTTGTGCTGCCAGTGTTTGGGGCCGACACACGATCGCGCACGTTCGTGTGCATGCGGTTGCACCGGGTGCAGCGCGACGATGCAGTGACCCGCTGCAAAAACTGCCATGCGGGGACATGGCATTGACCATTGGGTGGCAATAGTCGGTCATCCGGGTGCCCAATAAAGGATGCAAAGAGGAATCCTACGGCAGCAAGGACCAACTTCCCTATAGATAGCTCATCTAACAGAACTCCCAAGTTAACTGTGCTGAGGCTTGAGTAAGCATCAGATGCGTGATCGGATGTGAAGTGGCCTCAATGTTAAATTAACTGATGTGATGGGTCACTATAAACATTTAATTACGTTGAATGTATATAGTGCTCCATCATATTAGTTGAATTAACCTCGAGGTCCTTGTTTTGTAATTTTTGACATTTTTTTGTACACATGTTGATTGGCTTGAAGAAGGTCTATCTCGTTACTTTTTGATAATTTTTGTTTTTTGAACACATGTTGATTGGCTCGAATGAAGGTCTATCCCGTTACTTTACGACATGTTTCCAAAACTTGGACCTCGAGGTTAATTCAACTAATAGGACAGAGCATTATATACATTCAACACAATTAAATGTTTTCCAAAAAAGTGATATGATTTCTGTGAAACTTATAAGTCATGTATGTCAAATTAACCTCTGTGTACTTGTTGTCGAATTAACCTCCGGGCCTTTTTGCCGCATATCACACACATCTTGTTAAGTTGAACCGTTTATGTTCTCTTCTCTAATCGTAAACAGTTCATTTGACTGAACTGTATGTCGTATATCACACACACCTTTATCTGGTTGACTGTTTCTTTTGCTTTCCCTAATAGCAAACAGTTCATCGGAGCGAACTGTATGCCATATATCGCACACACATTGATATGGCTGCCGTTTCTGTTGTTCTATCTAATCGCAAACAGTTCGTCTAGATCAACCGTATGCCCTGCATCGCACATGCAACTAAAATCTGAACCGTGTTTGATGACTCTGCCATCGCAAAGTTTTGCACCTTTTTGACGATTTTTACACCACCTTTTGTGATTATTGCATCACACACAGTTTTGTAGAAGGTTCTCTGATCGTAGTGTCGCGTTAGTAGCATCCTGCAGTAGTGCCGGTGATACGCTGGTACCAGGCGCGAGGTGCTTGCTTGAGCCCGTAGAGAGATCGGGACAACAAACACACATGCCCATGAAGAGACGCGTCAACGAAACCGGTGGGTTGTTCACAGTAAACCCGCTCCTCAAGGTGGCCATGAAGAAAGGCGTTGGAGACATCCATCTGATGAACTAGCCAGCCATAGGAGACCGCCAGCTGAAGGACGGTGCGGATCGTTCCCGGTTTGACAACCTGTGCAAACGTCTAGTAAAGTCAACGCCAGCACACTGCCGAAACCCATGGACCACCCAACAAGCCTTATAGAGCTCAAGGGTGCCATCCGAGCGTGTCTTATGACAAAAGACCCACTTGTCGCTGATGACGTTGGCGCGAGGACGCCAGGGAGCTAGTGTCCAGGTACGGTTCCGCTGAAGAGCAGTGAACTTTTCCTGCATCGCAACAAGACAATGAGGATCACATATGGCTGCTCTGGTGGACGCACGAATCGGCGATGACTCAGTGGTGGAGGCAGCGAGGAGATACTCGTCGCAGGAGCACTACAGACTCGGATGGTGGAAGCCGGCCCTGGCCCGAGTGAGCAGGCGAGTTGGCAACGCCGGAACTATGGCGGGCATAGGCGGCGATTACGAGCTGGCCGAGGCCGATGTGGAGGCCGAGGGGTGGCCCCATCTGAGGGGGAGGTCGCACCCAAGGTGCAGCTCGAGGGGGCCGCGCCCACGAAGGGAGCCAAGGCCGCGCCTGAGGTGGCCAGTGGGGAGGCCAGCGACGGGGCGACGCCCGAGGTGGCCGGTGAAGATACCGACGACGGAGCGGCCGAAGAAGAGCCCGGTGATGCAGTCACTGCCGGTGAGGCGGGCGATGCTGAGGCCCCTGACGGAGTCGACAAGGGCGTCGTGGGGGCACGAGGTGCAGCTCGTCCCATGGCGCGAGGACCGCCGAAGCCCGGAGGCGGTCCAAGAATCGAGCGGGGCCATCCACCTGACGGGGTCACTGGAGGGCCGCCAATGGCCGGCGGCGACGGGGCGACGGGAGGTACCCGCTGAAATGGAAAGACCTTATCATCAAAGTAAACATGCCGGGAGGTGAATACACGATGTGATACGGGATCGTAGCAGCGGTATCCTTTGGTGTTAAGTGGGTAGCCGAGGAAGATGCAAGCGATGGAGCGAGGTGCAAGCTTATGAGGCACAGTGGCGACGAGGCTAGGATGGCAGAGACAGCCAAAGATGTGAAGGCCATCATAAGATGGGGGCGCACCAAAGAGGAGATGGTGAGGGGCATAGTTCCAGCGTGGGCAACACGGGCGGATGTTGACGAGGAGGGTGGCTGTGGCGAGAGCGTCCAGCCAAAACCGGGGAGGCACGTTAGAGTGAAAGAGCGACGTGCAGACGCAATCATTAAGAGTGCGAAGGATACGGTCGGCACGACCATTTTGTTGGGATGTGTAGGGGCAAGTGAGGTGGAGGATAGTGCCGTGGGAGGCTAGAAGGTTATGAACAACGACATTGTTAAACTTTTTTCCGTTGTCAGTTTATAATGCAAGGATAGGACGACCAAACTGTGTGGTGACAGAATAAAAGGCGGTGAGTGTGGCAAGGGCGTCGGATTTGCGATGAAGAGGAAATGTCCACACAAATAGGAGAGAAATCATCTAAGATCACCAAATAGTATAGGTAGCCCGTGTTGCTTGCAACCGGGGATGTCCAAACATCACTATGCAATAACTGAAACGAAAAAGTGGAAATAGTGGTAGATGCGCTAATTAAAGGGAAGACGAACGTGCTTGCCAAGACAACAAGTCTCACAAGTATGGTCGTCGATCTTATTGCATGAGAATGCAAAACTCTGAAGAATTTGACGTAGAGTGGTGGGGTTCGGGTGTCCCAAACGAGCATGCCAAAGGTTGACACCTGTGGCGAGGGCGGCTGGGGTGGTGGAGGCGGTGGCGGGGGAGTGCACCGGATAGAGCTCGTCAGGACTATCGCAATGGTGAAGGACCATCCGAGTACGGGCGTCCTTCACACAAAAACCGACATCATCAAATTCAACAGTAATGGGATTCTCATGAGCAAGACGATGAACAGATACAAGGTTCATAACTAAATTAGGAGAAACAAGAACATTAGACATGGTGACAGGCATAGATGTGGAAGGAAACAAAGTACGACCAACATGTGTGATAGGTAGAGACGAGCCGTTACCAATGGTGATGCGAGTAGGAGTATGAACCGGAGTGAAAGAGGTTAGGGTACCGTGATGAGATTTCATGTGGGCAGTGGCGCCTGAGTCCATGTACCAAGCGCCGCCAGTGCCGTAGTTGTTCGGTGACGGGGCCGAGTGCAGGACAACCAAAGGAGTAGGGTCCCATGGCGGTGAGACTGGTAGTGAGGCGAAGCCACCGTAGGGCTGAACCGGGGCGGGCGGAGCATGGGCGCCAACAATTGGCGGGGCGGGCAGAGCCGCGGAGCCAGCACCGGTTGGCTGCTGCGGCACATAGAAGTAGGCCGGATGGCCCGCCAGGAAAGCCTGCGGCGTGGTGTAGCCACCGAGGGGCTGAACCAGGGCGGGCGGAGCATGGCGCCGACCATTGGTGGGGCCAGATGCATGTGGGTGAAGGTAGCCGGTGCGCCTGCGTACATGTGGCCGAAGGGAGACGATGCTGTAGAAGACATCGCAACGGTGACGGTGGTGGCCAGGGTAGGAGGTGCAGCGGCGGCCATGGAGGCGGCGGTAGCTGGAGTGGGCGCGGCGGTGGCCACAGGAGCTGCGCCGGCGGCAAGGGAGGTGGCGGCGGCTGGATTGGGCGCGGCGGCGGTCAGAGGAGCGGCGTCGGCGGCACGGGTCACTACAAAAAAAGACACTTCTGTGGTGATACATGTTTGTCACAGGAGGTCACATTTTCTGTTATGCATGTACATCCATGACAATTTTATGACATAAGCAAGATAGTCATACATGTGCTGTCGTAGAAGTGTTCCATGACACTACCAAAAATATCATCACGAAAGTGTCCACTTCCATGACAATAAATCCCGCGTCATAGAAGTGCTTTCGTCAAGGGTGAGCAACACGTGACATCCACCGTAACGGCTCGCCATTGTGCTATCGGGTCCGGTTTTGGATCCGATAACCCGTTAACAGCCCCGACCAATGGGGATTTTCCACATGTAAAATCATCATTGGCTGGAGGAAACACGTATCGGCTCACCATTGGGACAGATGTCATCCACTCATTGGACCTAAGGCGCCTATGATACATCGACACATGGCATGGCCCAACAGAGGCCCATTCCTGTGAAAAGGCCGGCCCGTTTGACTTGGTAAAAAGGTGGCGGGCCGGCCCACGGAAAGCGTGTTAACGGCCTATTCGCATATAGCCCATTTACAGCTCGCTAACCCAGGCCCCGTTACGACCTATCCGAATTAGGCCCAGTAGCATCATCTGGGCCATCCAATATGATTCCAGCCCATTTTAACTTCCGGCCCATGTATAGCCCATGAAGTCTTTCGGCCCATATGAGGCCCTTTGTAACTCTTGGCCCATTAACGACTCGTGGTGAAAGTGGCCCGTAATGAACAGTGTATCACTTTATACCCATTAACGACCCATTATACCGTTGGGCTGTTTCTAGCCCATGTTATCTTTCGGCCTTCTCAGGGCCCATTTATTCTTGGGGTCATTTCCAGCATTCAGTTACTTACGACCCGTTACTATCATTTTCTGCTTGTGGGCCAAATTCAGACCGTGGTTACAGTCGGCCCGTTTGTGGCCCGTTAATACGTTGGGCCGTTTTCATAACATCATCAAATATGGCCGATTAACAACGTCCCGTTATGGTCGGCCCATGAATGGATAATTCCAACTCTAGCCCGTTTACGACCATAATGCGGTATGTTATTGGCCCATGTTTGGGCAATCGATCATACGGCCCGTAGAAGGCCCATTGATGATACGACCCGTAGAAGGCCCATTGTTTCTACGGCCCGTAGAAGGCCCAATGTCACTACAGTAAATATGTAGCCCATGGTTATTGTGGCCTACTTTTAAAAAATAGGTTATTGTGGCCACTAGCAAATCGCGGAAAAAGAACAACACTGACTACAAGCAAACAAATAAACAAGACAACAAGGAAATAAATAAGCAAGCAACTTACGCTAGGCTATCATGGGTATTACACATATTACATCCACTGGGCATCAAAGTTCGCCACTAGTGCAAATATAGGGAACAAAGCAACATATCATGTACACTGGTTGTCAAAGTTGGCGACCAGTGCAAATAAACGCCACAGCAAAACAAGTCCAGAACTGAAACCACTTCAGAAGATCTCAAGAAACAATATCCTGGGTACCCATAATGCTGGCAAGATGCTTAGCAAGCTTATTAACTTTCTCTTGTTTGGCGCTTAAATCCTCCAGTGCTTGCTGTTGCACCAGAAAGTATGCATCTGAATTCTGCAGGGACTTCCTCAGTCCTTCAGCTTCCTGTCGCAACACACCTGATCAATGTATTTCAACTTGAAGCTGAGACTCAAGAAGATGAACTTATTCAGGCAGTGAGTTCGAAGAGCTTGTGCCAGTAGTAGTGGCCAGTAACTCGAACACTACATCAAGACAGGACTTTTGGGTTCTCTCACTGTCGTCAAGGTAGTTTTTATCAGCTTTCTTGGAGACCAACATGGATGTCTCACTATCTTGAACCTTATCTGCATTACTTCCTTTACCATTTCATAACGGGGTACTGTTCTCCAATATTTTTTCCGCATTCTAAAAGAGAAACAAGCAGACACATCACAGGTTTACCATGTTGTATATGAAACTCATTTTGGTAAATCAGTTCAGTAGTAAAGTGCACATGATAACAACATGAAACAAACATATATCTATGTACCATGGTAACTTTATGGTCTATATCATTCTAGTTTTTGTTGCCAAATCAAGATAGAGACACATTTCAAATAATATTTGTTCAAGACAAAGCAGAATAGACAGAATATAAGTGTGGGAAACTATAGAGCAATAACAACACTTGTAATGTGCATGACATGAGATCATAATTGTTTATTCAATTGAAACTGAAATCAACATAGAGCAAGTTACAACAACAAACTAGTTAAAGAAACAAAGTTTAAAACATACCTGTTGCGCCGTTGGAGTTTCAATTCCATCCTTCAAATTTGAAAATAGTTGATCTGAGTAAATATAGTGATGCAAGAGCAACGGAGTATGAACCATAGCTACAGAACCTGATCTAAGAACAATTCTTCTTCTCCTTTAAGCGTTGAGTTGGGATTCAGAGTGGTGGTCCTCGTGCTTCGGGCACTGCAGTTCCCTTACTATCTGCTCGTGTTTGGGTGCTCTATGGTGGAGACGGTGCTGTGTCAACTGAAACTAGGTTACTATCTGCTGGGGTTGGGGTTAGAAGGGGTGTAGCTGGTTCTCTGTCCAACTAGGTAGGGGTACAATCTGCGAGAGTCTGGGTTATGTGTGGTGGGTCTGGTTCTTGGGCAAGTACAACCGTGGTTCTATCTGCATCAACTGGTAGCACTATCTTTTCTGAAGACCGTGTTATTACTCCCTTCAATACTGCCATCACCCTCTCCAATTCAAATGGCTGATAAACAAGAAAGTAATTGAATGTACAAACATTGTATGATAGACAGGTGCAATGGATAGTGGGGAGTAAAAAAGGGCATGAAATAATTCGCATTTATGTTGTTTAACCAAACATGATAGCATGACACAATTTCACATATATGATGGCTAACTAAACAGGATAGCATGACACAATTTCACATTATGATGGCTAACTAAAAAAGATGGAAAGACATAGTTCAAAATATGATGACTATGTAAACAGGATGACATGATATAACTATATAATGTGTTTATTAAATAGGTTGGCATGCCATAATTCACATACATGCCGCCTATGGAAACATGATATAATTCCTCGATAGAATGACATAATTCAAAATATGATGACTGTAAACACTAAACAAGATGAGATGATATAACTATATGATGTCTTTATTAAATGGGTTTCCATGCCATAATTCAGATAGATGTTGTGTATGTAAACATGATGGCATGATATAATTCAAATATATTATTTATATAGTAAGCAAGTAAGCAGATGGCAATCCATATATGATGTAAAAACTAAGCAATGCAAGACAACATGCATGACATGGGTAATATAACCCTGCCAAGTTTGAGCATAGACCTCAGGGGGAAATAGGACTGGTCATCACTCTCTGAATCCTCCTTTGAGGAGCTCTCTGTATCCAGCAAGATGTTTGCTTCAGCAGGTAGCATTGTGTGCTTTGAATACCTTGTTTTCACTCCAGATACTTCCATCACCGCTTCAAATGGCTGATGCATAGGAAGAGTAGTTGAATATATAAACGTTGTCAACAAATGGAACACGTAATACAAAAAATGATAGCATGATATAATTCACATACATGATGATTGGCTCAACAGCATGTCATTGCATAATTCACATATATAATGCCTTTGCAACAAGATAGCATTGCATAATTCACATATATAATGTCTTGCAACAATATGACAATGCATAATTCACATATATGGTTATTAGACACTAAACAGGTGGCATTCACACAAAGGATGTCTAAACTAATCAAATGACATAGCAATGCAAGACACCATACGCATGATAGGAGCAACATAACCCTACCAAGATAGAGCACACACCTCGGGGGGAAATAGGACTGGTCATCTGTCTCTGAATCCTCCTCTGAGGAGCTATCCGTAACCAATAAGATATGCGCTTCATCAGATAGCATAGTCTGCTCTAAAGACCTTGTTTTCACTCCAGAATTTTCCATCACCGTGTGAAATGGCTGATGCACATGAAGAGTAGTTGAATGTACTAACATTGTTGACAAATGTAATACGTAACGAAAAAAGGATGACCTGATATAATTCACATATAAGATGAGTGGCTAAGCAGGATGGCATTGCAAAATTCACATATATGATGCCTGGCTAAACAAGATGGCGTTGCATAATTCACATAAACGATGAATAAACTAAACAGATGGCATTCACACAAAGCATGTCTAAAGTAAGCAGTTGACATATTTGATGTATAAAGTAAGCAATGCAAGGCACCATATGCATGATATAACTAACATCAGCATGCCAAGTTAGAGCGAAGACCTTAGGGGGTAAATAGGAGTGGTCTTCTCCTTCTGAATCCCCCTCAGAACAGATATCTTCCTCTCGATTACAATCCGAAATGGGTGGAGGGGGGCTGCCTTTGCGCCTACCATGGAGCGACGTCTCCATGAAATTTTATTGCCACGCAAGGCTCGTCTCTTTTGCTCTACATGTTCAGTTCCATTGTGTACAATAACTGACATGCATAGGAATAAAACATAGTGAGATTATGTTAGGAGTGCATGCAGAAATCCGGAGTGATGGTAGCAACCTGTGGATAGACCCAAAACCAATGATAGCAGGCAGATAATGGCTTCAGTTAAAAAGTACAGATAATGGCTGCTTTACTGTTTATTTCCCACCCAACATGAAACTCATAGTAGACACCAGAGATTAACCAGATAGTAGATAGATACTATTGATTGCGGCCCCGATATGTACCCCACAACCATTTAAAAACTCAAGTTTGACCATTAGTTTGGAGCTGACTCAGAGTCTAATCGGTGAACATGACGATAAAGTAACATGTAATATTAAGCGATGCATAACGTAAGTAGACACGAAAGAGTGTGACCTCTCTTGTGGACCCATGTAGTCCTCGAGGTCATCTGCTCGGTTGATGATGGTAATGCAGTTGTCATGGCTGCCGGCGGCGGGGAAGAAGATCTGAGGCGGCGAAAGACAATCTGGAGGCTGAATCCCTGCTGTGCTGGACCCTTCTGTCTTTGGAGCAGCTGAACTTGGGTGGACGACAGCGCAACAGGAGTGGGACAAACCACACAAGGTTTTCTTTGACAACTATCTATAAGAGAAGTAATTCTGTAAGGGCTCATTTGAATTGGAGGATTCAAACAAGCAGGGATAGGAAATACACAGTAATAGGATAGGAATGCACGTGCAAAACAGAGAATTAAAGAACACATGATTTCTGCCAATTTGGGTGTTTGGTTCACAAGAATTGGAAGATCACAGGACACAAAGAAGCATGGTGAGATTAAGTCAAACCACAAGAAAAATGTACGGTTATAATGCTATTATGCTACTATGTCAGGACCCCGATTCCAAGTCACATCGATCTAGCCTGTAACACCTCATATCACTTTGCGGCCTCACGCACGGTATTCCCACGGGTGTCGCCTTACCATGGCCCGGGACTGTTTGCGCCTTTTGGCTCACGTATATGATAGTGTCGCTAGCATCCATATGACACAGAACCCGGGCCGACATGACTAGTCATGAACCCAAAGTGGCACTAACTTACGGGAACAGGCATACATGAATCAACATCGAGCATGTCAGTCAGCAGCACGCGAATCCGGGCTGTAGCACTGGGCTAACAGGACTTCGGGAACCCGGGCTATAGCAGGCTAGGCAGGACTCCAGATGTCACCATGTGACATTTCCCCGAAGGGACAGACACAGGAACAAAGTGAATCACATGCCGACCAGTCAAGTGTTCCGGAGCAGTAGTGCTGGGCTAGCAGGACTCCGGTGAACCGGGCTGTAGCGGCCTACTATGGCTCATGGAAGCACAAGACTACGTTTCCCCATAAGAGAGGCTACCAAGGGTAAACAACTAGGTTGTCGAATCCCACACATACCAAGCATTTCAATCATACACACAATATGCTCAATATGTGCAATACAACATGGCATCACAACAAGACTCTACGACTCAAAGTATTTATTCATTAGGCTCCGAGGAGCGAGATATTACAAACATGGGTCTCATGACCCAACATTCAGAGCATACAAGCAACAAGCACATGCGGAAGCTTAACTTGTCTGAGTACAGACAACTACAAATGAAGAAGGCTCAGAAGCCTGACTATCTACAAGACCCTCCCAAGGGTACAAGATCATAGCTGACGTAACAAGCTAAACGTCGAAGTCCAAGCGGAACTACTAGCGAGACTGAAGTCTCTGTGCAAAACATAAAATAAGCAAACGTGAGTACAAATGTACCCAACAAGACTTACATCAGAACTATCTACATATGCATCGGTATCAACAAAGGGGTGGTGGAGTTAACTGCAGCAAGCCAGCTTTGACTCGGTGGCTAACCTGAACTACGACTGCAAGTAACTCTTTTGAGGTGGCGCACACGAGTCCACAAATTCACCATACCAATACACCACTATAGATCTGCTCCCGTCTCCCCGCGAGAACGCCATCCATAGCACTCACACTTATCTTGCGCATTTTAGAGTATCCACTTTCACTTGTCTATGAACTATGCAAGGGGTCCAAGTTTCCATATCCGAGGAATCCGGCTATTCGAATAGATAATGATAACCCTGCAGGGGTGTACTTCTTCACACACGCTCTCGCCACTTACCACCATGTACACATCGTGTATCTCGGCAACCTTCAAACGGAAGCCTGGCGAGGGAGTCGGCCACGACCTGACTAACCAACAAGTCTCTAGTCCACTTTTATCGCCTATTCGGGTTCCATCCGGAGGAGATCCGGCCGGGGTGTCGCTCACGGCCCCAAACGATGTGAGCAGGGTTCCCAAGCCCACCATCCGGGTGCCACTTGGTACACCGTGCCACTGTGCCTAGTCTGTCCCAAGCCCACCTGTACCGGGTGCCACTTAGTAGACTGCTAGCACTACCTACAAACACCAGAAACTAGTTGCAACTCCTGGACAGAGATCAGGTTGATTAATAAGTCGAGAGGGGCACTTAAGCATTCCAATGTGTGGTAGTAACTGTTCATGGATCACAAACACAGAACTCAGTTCCTGAGGATGGTTTCAATGAGACAACCCACCATGTACTCCTACATGGCCTCTCATCGCTACCTTTACCAAATCGTGTTCACACACTTAGCTCTCAACAGTAGGACATGTTCACCACATTCCAATTCATCCCCGATGAACCAGACCTGATTCAACTCTAAGCAGTAGCAGGCATGACAACAAGCATAAATGAGTAGGCACACCAGGGCTCAAACAACTCCTACTCATGCTAGTGGGTTTCATCTATTTACTGTGGCAATGACAGGTCATGCAGAGGAAAGGGGTTCAACTACCGCAGCATGTAACAGTTGAATCATTGTTGTCCTAATGCAGTAAAAGAGAGCAGGAGCGAGAGAGTGGGATTGTATCGGCATGAACAAGGGGTTTATGCTTGCCTGGCACTTCTGAAGATATCATTGGGTCTTCATCAGTGCCAACGATCACAACGTCGGTACAACGTCTATCGAGAGGGGACAACCACCGGCAACAGAGAAGGAACACAATCAATGCAATGCACAACATGATGCATGATAATGACATGGCAATATGTTGTTGATTGAGCTAATGCAACTAGCAACACAATTAAATGAAGTTGGTTTGAACCCAAAGTTCAAATTCAAACTCCACATGTGGTTATTTAAATACCATTCATTTGATTTGTCCTAAACAGTGGCCTTAAGTTGTTCTAACATGCATGAAAATGGTACAGATGGATAGATTGGATTTTTCTAATAATTTTTCATATATAATTTATTTCATTTGGAGTTACCGTTTAATTCCTATGATTTTTAGAAGTTTTGGGCATTTTCTGGAATTTCCAGAAAAAGAATAAATCCAGAAAATTAGTTATTGCGTCAGCGCTACGTCACTGTGACGTCAGCTGGTCAACAGCGCCTAACCAGAGTCAAACCTGACAGTGGGACCCATATGTCATTGACTTAGCTAATTAATATAGTTAATTAACCTTAAATTAAGCCTAACTAAAATGTCAGTGGGGCCGGGGCCCACATGTCAGCGGCTAACCTAAGTATCAGGGTTAATTAACACTAATCTAATCTAGCTAAAGATTAACAGGGACGAGCCCGCACGTTAGTGACCCTGGGGGGTCAAACCCGAGGTCAAACGAGTCAACTTCGCCGGACTTGGTCCACGGCTCGTCGCTGACGACGCCAGAGACGGCGGAGGCGCTCGGAATCGCAACTCAGGCGACCAAATGAGCGGCGGAGAGGCTCTACGGGGAGCTGGTGATTGCACGCATCTAACGGGGCAAGCGGGAGCAGCTGGGGTGGACTGAGCTAGTCGAAAGGGAGCTCGCGGCGGCGGCCGGAGTTCGGCCAACGACGGTTTGCGCGTTACGGGGCATGTCCGGAGCCGTGGATGGTCGTGATCGACCCGCGGAAGTGCAACGAGTGCAGCGGTGGGCTCGGACGCGTGCTTGCACAGCCGTGGTCATGGTGGCGAGATGGCCGGCGGCGAGGAGCTATCGGCTCCGATGGCTACGGTGGTTAGAAGGCGCGGACGAGCACGGGGAGAGAGGGGCAAGGACCGGGAGCTCACGGGGAGGCGGCGGAGTAGGTTAGTGGGCTCGGGGACGTCCTTGACGGCGCGAATCGACGGCGAGGGGCTCGGGTGCCCGAGGTTGAAGATGACCGCGATGACAATGAAGCAGGGCCTCCTACGAGGCGTGAGTCGGCGGAGGGGACGTGGGCGGTGTTGCGGTTCTTCCGGAAGCGTCAACGAGGCAAGTGGTGGACGGTGGCCGCTGTGGCAGCGAGTGGCGTCGACGGCGGCACTCGGTGGCGCTGCGGAAGCGAGCAGAGGAGGGAGAGGGAGTACTGGGAGAGAGGGGGAGTTTCAAGGGGTCGAGGGGAGTGCGTGGCGCCCTCGGGCGCCTCCAGCGGCGAGCAGGTAAGCAGGAGGTGGCCGGCACGTGCCGGCGTGCGGTGGGCACACGCCCTCGCGTCCTTCTGTCAAGAGGAGGACGACGACTGGCAGAGGCCAGCTGGGCTGGGCCGGCTTGCTGGGCCGCAGGTATGGTCAGGTAAGTGCTCTGCCTTTTCTATTTTCTGTTTGTTTCTGTTTTCTATTTTTTGAAGTTTGTTTTGAGTTTGGTTTTCAAACAAACCAATTTCTATGCTTCTGAAAATTATTATGTGGACTTAGAAAACTAGTTTAGAGCCACATGCAAATTTTCAAAATTATTGGGCTTATATCTATTTTATAGTAAATATAAACCCAAATCAAATAGCTAGTGATTTAATTCAAGGCCCAAGAATAATTATTTCTGTGATTCCAAAAATATTGGTTTGAGTTATAGCTCTTGCCAATATTTTCAGAGGTTAGCAGGAACATTTTGTTGGGCTCATTTGAAATATTTTAATGTTGATCATTTTTTAAAAGATTTCTGAGGCTTGAGAATTCCCTCAATTCAATTTCCTTGAATTTAAGATGATGCATGGATGCATATGCAATGACAAGCAAAGGCCAAAGCTAGGGCTGTGACAACTTGTCGGTGTACTAGAGTAGGGGTACCCTAGTATCCCGAACTCGTGCACGGGCAGTTGCAGCGCCACGCGGCAAGGCTTGCCGGGTGACCGCCAAGACCCTCCGTGGTTCCCTTGAAGACCATTCAAGAACAAAGTACTCAAACCAAGGCCCCGGCAAGAGGAGCTTGCCGGGAAGGCCAACCAAGGCCCCGGCAAGAGGAGCTTGCCGGGAAGGCCAACCCAGGCCCCGGCAAGAGGATCTTGCCGGGAAGAGACAAGACCCCGACAAGAGGAGCTTGCCGGGAAGGCCACTCAAGGCATACCAAGAAAGCTTGCCGCGACGCGCCCTGCGTCCCGGCAAGGCCCGGTGAGCAACAAGCTCCCAAACATGACAAGACGACGACCGCGGCAAGGAGCTTGCCGCGGGAAACCCCCACTTCGTGCCCGCGCTCCAGCACACCTGCTAACGTGTCGCTCTAGGACTCTCCCAAGCACATGTGGCAGGAGGCCGCGCAGCTAGGGGTGCGCGGTGGCAAGCGGAGATGAAGAGAAGGCCATCGTGGCAAACGGTGGCGCTCCTAACGGTCACTTTTTGCACTGTTTAGGCAACTTAGACAGGCATTCAATGACCTTGTCCCCTGCCGTCAGAGTTAGGTAGGGTGCACTGTGTCCACAGTAGCGGTAGCTGCACCTACCGCATTCTTTTTCCATTTCTACCCCTCTCGTCTACGTTGCCACCTGTCGGTGACCCCTTGAGAGTATAAAAGGAGGCCCAAGCGCAACGTAAGAGGGGGTTCGGCTCATTCGAAACATCAGGAACACTCTCACGCTCGGTCTGGCAGCGCCCATCGCTCCTGAGCAAGAATTCAATACACAAAAACAAGCAGCAGTAGGGTTTTACGCATCCGTGCGGCCGAAGCTGGGTAAAACCGCTCGCGTGTACCGCCTCGATCCGCTCTTTGCTCGACCTCCGCCCTCACCGAATCGAAAGGGGCTCGGTCCGCCGATCCCCATAGGTGTTCGTGGATCAGTTTCCCCGACATCTTTGGCGCGCCAGGTAGGGGGCGTCGAGATTCCCGGGGGCCGTCCGAAGGCTGGACGGCGATGGCGGCGCTGTAAGCGGGGCTCGAAGACGGGGCGGCAGGACATCAGCACGCTGTCGAGGGCACCACGCCCTCGTACTCCAACCTGACGGCCTTGTCGCCAGCCCTCTTCCCCTTCCGCAGCCTCCCTACGCCAGCCGCCCAAGGAGACAACCCCGGGGAGTTCAAGGAGCCGGCGACACGGATGATGGGGTCGCCGGTGCCGCGCGAAGCGGCGCCCGACGCCTAATCGGACCCGCCACCCCGCCGCCTGCGTCACCCACGACGCCGCGTTTGACGCGTGCCGTTCTGGGCGTGCGCGGTGGGAGCGGGGGGATATGCGGCGTGACCTAGGCCGCGCGTGCCCGTGCACTGTTTGGGCCTGGCCCAACAGCGCTCGGCACCGTGTATGGCCCAGGCCCGGGGGCTCCTGTCGGTGTACTAGAGTAGGGGTACCCTAGTATCCCGAACTCGTGCACGGGCAGTTGCAGCGCCGCGCGGCAAGGCTTGCCGGGTGACCGCCAAGACCCTCCGTGGTTCCCTTGAAGACCATTCAAGAACAAAGTACTCAAACCAAGGCCCCGGCAAGAGGAGCTTGCCGGGAAGGCCAACCAAGGCCCCGGCAAGAGGAGCTTGCCGGGAAGGCCAACCCAGGCCCCGGCAAGAGGATCTTGCCGGGAAGAGACAAGACCCCGGCAAGAGGAGCTTGCCGGGAAGGCCACTCAAGGCATACCAAGAAAGCTTGCCGCGACGCGCCCTGCGTCCCGGCAAGGCCCGGTGAGCAACAAGCTCCCAAACACGACAAGACGACGACCGCGGCAAGGAGCTTGCCGCGGGAAACCCCCACTTCGTGCCCGCGCTCCAGCACACCTGCTAACGTGTCGCTCTAGGACTCTCCCAAGCACACGTGGTAGGAGGCCGCGCAGCTAGGGGTGCGCGGTGGCAAGCGGAGATGAAGAGAAGGCCATCGTGGCAAATGGTGGCGCTCCTAACGGTCACTTTTTGCACTGTTTAGGCAACTCAGACAGGCATTCAATGACCTTGTCCCCTGCCGTCAGAGTTAGGTAGGGTGCACTGTGTCCACAGTAGCGGTAGCTGCACCTACCGCATCCTTTTCCATTTCTACCCCTCTCGTCTACGTTGCCACCTGTCGGTGACCCCTTGAGAGTATAAAAGGAGGCCCAAGCGCAACGTAAGAGGGGGTTCGGCTCATTCGAAACATCAGGAACACTCTCACGCTCGGTCTGGCAGCGCCCATCGCTCCTGAGCAAGAATTCAATACACACAAACAAGCAGCAGTAGGGTTTTACGCATCCGTGCGGCCCGAAGCTGGGTAAAACCGCTCGCGTGTACCGCCTCGATCCGCTCTTTGCTCGACCTCCGCCCTCACCGAATCGAAAGGGGCTCGGTCCGCCGATCCCCATAGGTGTTCGTGGATC
This sequence comes from Triticum dicoccoides, assembly GCF_002162155.2. Lineage (NCBI taxonomy): Eukaryota > Viridiplantae > Streptophyta > Magnoliopsida > Poales > Poaceae > Triticum > Triticum dicoccoides. Next base: position 619,601,125 of record NC_041384.1, on the reverse strand, counting down.
AGTTTCCCCAACATCTTTCAGAAGACACCAAGAGAACATCCCGGGGGCCGTCCGAAGGCTGGACGGCGATGGCGGCGCTGGAAGCGGGGCTCGAAGATGGGGCGGCAGGACGTCAGCACGTTGTCGAGGGCACCACTCCCTCATACTCCGACCTGACGGCCTTGTCGCCAGCCCTCTTCCCCTTCCGCAGCCTTCCTACGCCAGCCGCCCAAGGAGACGACCCCGGGGAGTTCAAGGAGCCAGCGACACGGATGATGGGGTCGCCGGTGCCGCGCGAAGCGGCGCCCGACGCCTAATCGGACCCGCCACCCCGCCGCCCGCGTCACCCATGACGCCGCGTTTTACGCGTGCCGTTCTGGGCGTGCGCGGTGGGAGCGGGGAGATATGCAGCGTGACCTAGGCCGCGCGTGCCCGTGCACTGTTTGGGCCTGGCCCAACAGCGCTCGGCACCGTGTACGGCCCAGGCCCGAGGGCTCCTGTCGGTGTACTAGAGTAAGGGTACCCTAGTATCCCGAACTCGTGCACGGGCAGTTGCAGCGCCGCGCGGCAAGGCTTGCCGGGTGACCGCCAAGACCCTCCGTGGTTCCCTTGAAGACCATTCAAGAACAAAGTACTCAAACCAAGGCCTCGGCAAGAGGAGCTTGCCGGGAAGGCCAACCAAGGCCCCGGCAAGAGGAGCTTGCCGGGAAGGCCAACCCAGGCCCCGGCAAGAGGATCTTGCCGGGAAGAGACAAGACCCCGGCAAGAGGAGCTTGCCGGGAAGGCCACTCAAGGCATACCAAGAAAGCTTGCCGCGACGCGCCCTGCGTCCCGGCAAGGCCCGGTGACCAACAAGCTCCCAAACACGACAAGACGACGACCGCGGCAAGGAGCTTGCCGCTGGAAACCCACACTTCGTGCCCGCGCTCCAGCACACCTGCTAACGTGTCGCTCTAGGATTCTCCCAAGCACACGTGGCAGGAGGCCGCGCAGCTAGGGGTGCGCGGTGGCAAGCGGAGATGAAGAGAAGGCCATCGTGGCAAACGGTGGCGCTCCTAACGGTCACTTTTTGCACTGTTTAGGCAACTCAGACAGGCATTCAATGACCTTGTCCCCTGCCGTCAGAGTTAGGTAGGGTGCACTGTGTCCACAGTAGCGGTAGCTGCACCTACCGCATCCTTTTCCATTTCTACCCCTCTCGTCTACGTTGCCACCTGTCGGTGACCCCTTGAGAGTATAAAAGGAGGCCCAAGCGCAACGTAAGAGGGGGTTCGGCTCATTCGAAACATCAGGAACACTCTCACGCTCGGTCTGGCAGCGCCCATCGCTCCTGAGCAAGAATTCAATACACACAAACAAGCAGCAGTAGGGTTTTACGCATCCGTGCGACCCGAAGCTGGGTAAAACCGCTCGCGTGTACCGCCTCGATCCGCTCTTTGCTCGACCTCCACCCTCACCGAATAGAAAGGGGCTCGGTCCGCCGATCCCCATAGGTGTTCGTGGATCAGTTTCCCCAACATCTTTCAGAAGACACCAAGAGAACATCCCGGGGGCCGTCCGAAGGCTGGACGGCGATGGCGGCGCTGGAAGCGGGGCTCGAAGACGGGGCGGCAGGACGTCAGCACGTTGTCGAGGGCACCACGCCCTCGTACTCCGACCTGACGGCCTTGTCGCCAGCCCTCTTCCCCTTCCGCAGCCTCCCTACGCCAGCCGCCCAAGGAGACGACCCCGGGGAGTTCAAGGAGCCAGCGACACGGATGATGGGGTCGCCTGTGCCGCGCGAAGCGGCGCCCGACGCCTAATCGGACCCGCCACCCCGCCGCCCGCGTCACCCACGACGCCGCGTTTTACGCATGCCGTTCTGGGCGTGCGCGGTGGGAGCGGGGAGATATGCGGCGTGACCTAGGCCGCGCGTGCCCGTGCACTGTTTGGGCCTGGCCCAACAGCGCTCGGCACCGTGTATGGCCCAGGCCCGGGGGCTCCTGTCGGTGTACTAGAGTAGGGGTACCCTAGTATCCCGAACTCGTGCACGGGCAGTTGCAGCGCCGCGCGGCAAGGCTTGCCGGGTGACCGCCAAGACCCTCCGTGGTTCCCTTGAAGACCATTCAAGAACAAAGTACTCAAACCAAGGCCCCGGCAAGAGGAGCTTGCCGGGAAGGCCAACCAAGGCCCCGGCAAGAGGAGCTTGCCGGGAAGGCCAACCCAGGCCCCGGCAAGAGGATCTTGCCGGGAAGAGACAAGACCCCGGCAAGAGGAGCTTGCCGGGAAGGCCACTCAAGGCATACCAAGAAAGCTTACCGCGACGCGCCCTGCGTCCCGGCAAGGCCCGGTGAGCAACAAGCTCCCAAACACGACAAGACGACGACCGCGGCAAGGAGCTTGCCGCGGGAAACCCCCACTTCGTGCCCGCGCTCCAGCACACCTGCTAACGTGTCGCTCTAGGAATCTCCCAGGCACACGTGGCAGGAGGCCGCGCAGCTAGGGGTGCGCGGTGGCAAGCGGAGATGAAGAGAAGGCCATCGTGGCAAACGGTGGCGCTCCTAACGGTCACTTTTTGCACTGTTTAGGCAACTCAGACAGGCATTCAATGACCTTGTCCCCTGCCGTCAGAGTTAGGTAGGGTGCACTGTGTCCACAGTAGCGGTAGCTGCACCTACCGCATCCTTTTCCATTTTTACCCTTCTAGTCTATGTTGCCACCTGTCGGTGACCCCTTGAAAGTATAAAAGGAGGCCCGAGCGCAACGTAGAGGGGGTTCGACTCATTCGAAACATCAGGAACACTCTCACGCTCGGTCTGGCAGCGCCCATCGCTCCTGAGCAAGAATTCAATACACACAAACAAGCAGCAGTAGGGTTTTACGCATCCCTGCGGCCCGAAGCTGGGTAAAACCGCTCGCGTGTACCGCCTCGATCCGCTCTTTGCTCGACCTCCGCCCTCACTGAATCGAAAGGGGCTCGGTCCACCGATCCCCATAGGTGTTCGTGGATCAGTTTCCCCGACATCTTTGGCGCGCCAGGTAGGGGGCGTCGAGATTGTGCGAATCCGATCCGCCGTACACACGAGCTAGATCTTCATCTTCTTCATCGACATGCCACCGAAGAAGAAGACTTCGGCGGCAGCCGTTCCGTCCTCGTCAAGGCTCAGCTGTTCTTCATCATCATGGCTCCTAAGAAGCAGGCGACCAAAAGAACGACGCCAGTGCGGCAACAGAAAAGCTAAGTCATGCGAAACTTTAGATATTTCCTTTCTATATAAGGTTATCCGCCTCGGAGATCTTGTTCTTTGTATGGAAAACCTGTGCGCGGAGGAACCAACTCGTAGCTAGTTGCGCCCTTACTTTGTTTCGAGTCCGCTCAACAACTTAAGTGAGCTGCGACTAGTTGCGACAAGGTTGCTTGTCGGTAGCGACCCCGCCAGCAGGCTGCTGAAGTTCCGCACTCGGCGCTCGCGGCAAAGGTGCCTGCGCCGACAAGTTCCCTAAAAGCGTAGGGTGGACGTACAAAGAGAGGTTGAACAGGAAGATACCATGCACTATTTATTTGAGATTTCTGCATAGACCTGTATGCCAAGGAACCTTCTCGGGGCTAGTTGCGCTCCATGTTGCCTCGAGTCCGCTCGGCAACTTGTGCGGTTGCGCTAGAGCCAAGAAGGTAAACCTTTCCGGGAGGCGACGTTCCCGAATAGCCGCTAAGGGCCCGTTCCCTCAAGCGCTGCTGGCTGGATCGTACACACCGGAAAGCATTCCAGCAGGCATAGGGAATATGTAGCAGAAGTCAAAATTTGCAAGTGAGTTAAGTGCACTTCAGATGCTAATCACTTGTCATGTTTAAACGCAGTTATGGCCTGGGGGCTGGCAACGCCCTTAAGACCAATCTTCTTGGTGTCAAGAACGACGAAGTTCTTTGCCATAAGCCTTCTCGGCAACAAGCTTGCCGGAAGCCGGCATCGAGAACGTCAAAGTTCTCTGCTGAAGATAAAAGCCTTCTCGGCAACAAGCTTGCCGGAAGCCGGCATCGAGAACGTCAAAGTTCTCTGCTGAAGATAAAAGCCTTCTCGGCAACAAACTTGCCGGAAGCTGTCATCGAGAACGTCAAAGTTCTCTGCTGAAGATAAAAGCCTTCTCGGCAACAAGCTTGCCGGAAGCCGGCATCGAGAATGTCAAAGTTCTCTGCTAAAGATAAAAGCCTTCTCGGCAACAAGCTTGCCGGAAGCCGGCATCGAGAACGTCAAAGTTCTCTGCTGAAGATAAAAGCCTTCTCGGCAACAAGCTTGCCGGAAGCCGGCATCGAGAACGTCAAAGTTCTCTGCTGAAGATAAAAGCCTTCTCGGCAACAAGCTTGCCGGAAGCCGGCATTGGGAACGTCAAAGTTCTCTGCTGAAGATAAAAGCCTTCTCGGCAACAAGCTTGCCGGAAGCCGGCATTGAGAACGTCAAAGTTCTCTGCTGAAGATAAAAGCCTTCTCGGCAACAAGCTTGCCGGAAGCCGGCATCGAGAACGTCAAAGTTCTCTGCTGAAGATAAAAGCCTGGCAAGAAAGTTTCTCCTTGCCGGGAAGCAGACGACAGAAAAGCTAAGTTGCTAAAGTTTGAGCAATCAGTTTTTTAAGTTTTTGAGTTATTTTCCTTGAACGACCGTGCTTTGTATGGAAAACCTGTGCGCGGAGGAACCAACTCGTAGCTAGCTGCGCCCTTACTTTGTTTCGAGTCCGCTCAACAACTTAAGTGAGCTGCTAGCGCCCTTACTTTGCTTCGAGTCCGCTCAGCAACTTAAGTGAGCCGCTAGCGCCCTTACTTTGTTTCGAGTCCGCTCAACAACTTAAGTGAGCCGCAACTAGTTGCGACAAGGTTGCTTGTCGGTAGCGACCCCGCCAGCAGGCTGCTGAAGTTCCGCACTCGGCGCTCGCGGCAAGGGTGCCTGCACCGGCAAGTTTCCCTAGAAAGCGTAGGGCAGAACCATACAAAGCCAAGAGTCAAGTAAAGGAAGTAACACAACAATTTTTTGCCTAAGATAGAGTTATATTACAAAAATAACTTGTCACGCCTCTAATAAAGTGTTCCCATGACATGACTGGCAGCGACAAGAAAAGAAGAAAACGGACGGCCTAATCTACGCGACCGCCGTCAACCCTTTTGACCTCGTTCACCCTGTCCACAATGGGTGCGACGAGGTCCTTAAGTGCGTCAAGATCAGCGTCCGCCGGCAGCCTCTTGAGGACGTTGGTGAGGTTGAGGCCCGGATTGCGGAAGGCCACCTTCACCAGCACCTCCTCCAGAACTCCGGCACAAATCGAGCATGACTCGTCGGCCAACTGCTTTGGGATCCATTCCCGGAGTTGCTGGAGCGCCGCCGCCATGCCTTTGAAGAACAGAGTGAGCTTGGCGCTGGGTTGGAGTCCCTCGTCGGAAGAGTACCCGAAGCCTTCCACCCCGGGGTTATAGCATGCATGCTAGAGGAGGCAGGTCAAGGAGGCGAAAAGGGCAAAAGGAGCACCTAGGCGAGCTACGGGTGCCAGAAGACACCAAGAGAACATCCCGGGGGCCGTCCGAAGGCTGGACAGCGATGGCGGCGCTGGAAGCGGGGCTCGAAGACGGGGCGGCAGGACGTCAGCACGCTGTCGAGGGCACCACGCCCTCGTACTCCAACCTGACGGCCTTGTCACCAGCCCTCTTCCCCTTCCGCAGCCTCCCTACGCCAGCCGCCCAAGGAGACGACCCCGGGGAGTTCAAGGAGCCGGCGACACGGATGATGGGGTCGCCGGTGCCGCGCGAAGCGACGCCCGACGCCTAATCGGACCCGCCACCCCGCCGCCCGCGTCACCCACGACGCCGTGTTTGACGCGTGCCGTTCTGGGCGTGCGCGGTGGGAGCGGGGAGATATGCGGCGTGACCTAGGCCGCGCGTGCCCGTGCACTGTTTGGGCCTGGCCCAACAGCGCTCGGCACCATGTATGGCCCAGGCCCGGGGGCTCCTGTCGGTGTACTAGAGTAGGGGTACCCTAGTATCCCGAACTCGTGCACGGGCAGTTGCAGCGCCGCGCGGCAAGGCTTGCCGGGTGACCGCCAAGACCCTCCGTGGTTCCCTTGAAGACCATTCAAGAACAAAGTACTCAAACCAAGGCCCCGGCAAGAGGAGCTTGCCGGGAAGGCCAACCAAGGCCCCGGCAAGAGGAGCTTGCCGGGAAGGCCAACCCAGGCCCCGGCAAGAGGATCTTGCCGGGAAGAGACAAGACCCCGGCAAGAGGAGCTTGCCGGGAAGGCCACTCAAGGCATACCAAGAAAGCTTGCCGCGACGCGCCCTGCGTCCCGGCAAGGCCCGGTGAGCAACAAGCTCCCAAACACGACAAGACGACGACCGCGGCAAGGAGCTTGCCGCGGGAAACCCCCACTTCGTGCCCGCGCTCCAGCACACCTGCTAACGTGTCGCTCTAGGACTCTCCCAAGCACACGTGGCAGGAGGCCGTGCAGCTAGGGTGCGCGGTGGCAAGCGGAGATGAAGAGAAGGCCATCGTGGCAAACGGTGGCGCTCCTAACGGTCACTTTTTGCACTGTTTAGGCAACTTAGACAGGCATTCAATGACCTTGTCCCCTGCCGTCAGAGTTAGGTAGGGTGTACTGTGTCCACAGTAGCGGTAGCTGCACCTACCGCATCCTTTTCCATTTTTACCCTTCTAGTCTACGTTGCCACCTGTCGGTGACCCCTTGAAAGTATAAAAGGAGGCCCGAGCGCAACGTAGAGGGGGTTCGGCTCATTCGAAACATCAGGAACACTCTCACGCTCGGTCTGGGAGCGCCCATCGCTCCTGAGCAAGAATTCAATACACACAAACAAGCAGCAGTAGGGTTTTACGCATCCGTGCGGCCCGAAGCTGGGTAAAACCGCTCGCGTGTACCGCCTCGATCCGCTCTTTGCTCGACCTCCACCCTCACCGAATCGAAAGGGGCTCGGTCCGCCGATCCCCATAGGTGTTCGTGGATCAGTTTCCCCGACACAACTCACCCCCACTAACAAGAATCTCATCCCGAGATTCAAGACGTGAGGTAAGAAGATAGAGGGGACACAAAGCCGACATGATCTTCGTGATCCAATTTCCCTTCCCGGAGATGGTGATTCATTGCTCCAATTGATCTTGATGTCTTTGCTATCGAGATCTTCATCCAACATGATGATGACGGAAAGAGACTCTCTACCAAAATCGATCTTCTCGAAGATAGAACAACTCACGATCAACTTATGGGGTGAGTTGTAGGAACATCTCTCGAGCTGAGACACAAAACACATATCGAGAGGGGAGGAAAGAAACATATGACGATGTTTCAATTTGGCAGGCTACAATTCCACACTTGACTAAGATGGATCATGAATTTCAAAGTTGCAAGGAGATAATTGCTATGATTTCGTAACGTGATACCTTAAGGAAGGTGACTCGTGGAATTATCCCTTAAGTGGCAAAAATAATTACTTTTGATACAGAGATCATTGGAACTCTCTATACCAGCCTAAGGCAATTTACGAGCGATCGTTTGACGGAGTTCTGGAGAGCGACACACTCGGGCTAGAATGGATGATGTGAACTACCTTGTTGAAGACAACGCAAGGGATGATCTTGCTTGCGCGTGCTCTCGAGAACTTGAGCATTTCCATATTCATCAAGGTTCTACCAACATCCGAGTCGAGGATCCTGGCAACACATCTTACTACCTTGATGAATAGTGATGGACAATGCAGATGCACAGAAAGACAACCCTTTCTCAGATTTCACCTTAGCGAGGCCAAGGGAATGAAATGTGGATGATCAACCGAGAGACATTTAGCACTCCGGTTCTAATGTTCTCCTTGATGTACTGGTTACCACGGTCATGCTTTAAAGCATCAACATAGCCATCAAGTAGTGGTCGGACTTCGGAATACAATAGATCCATAAGGAACAACTTCTGGAGTAAATCCTACAAAATCCTTATGGGGAGGTGGCCAACTTCCTCAATCAAGATACTACAATAATAGGTCTTCCGGCTGGGTGTGTTGGCCACGACATCCACTTGAACGGTTATAGAGAGACTAATATTATAGTTCTTGGAGTGAGTTCCAACCATCATATCTGCCTGAGATTCAGATCTGGTTGGTGTCAGGATATTCCAGACCCATCAAGTCTAGAAAGAAAAGTGAAAGTTTGCAACACAAATCGACGAGATGACGTTGCGAGACTCTCGGGGGAATGGACTACGGTAGTAAGCTCCAAAACATGAGCCGGTTCTGCTACAAGCATGTGAACACGCTGTCCTAGACAAGCATGGTCACCTGGTAGTCTTACAATGAAACACTACTGAGTTCAGGGGGAACCATCAATGAGGATATCGAAGTCCTTGCGTAAGTCTAGCTCTTAAGAAGAAACTTCTTCTCCTTGAACAAATGAATCAGTGGCTTGGTGTGCTAGGGACACATATGGACTGGAGGTAGCGAGCCTATCAAACCATAGAATACTTTGCACATGCATGACTAACTTGGGATGACTCCAAAGGAAGCAAAACAAGCTTTCTCGAATCCACGGCGGCAACTTGCATCAGATGCACATGAATTAGAGGAAGTCGCATATTTCAACCGGACATATGCTTCATGAACGGGACATGAGGGCAATTCTTATAAAGTTTCCAACACTAGTATAATGTTCAACATGAATCATGGGGAAGACAAAATGCTGCTGATGGGCTCAATAGCAACTCATCAGAATTTCCATATCACTGGACTTCCACCATTATGTGAACAATGCGATAGTATTGGTCAGACCAAAAGATGCAATGGTGTATGCTCAAGGGATCATCCACGGGTAAGACAACATTACGAACATCGTTGGTTCTGATTTGACTTGATAATAGCCCATACTCAAGTCAAAGTTTTGACAAGGCAATAGATCCAACAACTGATCACGAGGGCGAATCAATGGAGATATCATCTTTCTTCAACACACACACACACACACAGAAGATATCCCTTAGAGATGAACTAAGATAAGCAAAGCTTTATCTTCCAGCTCTCCAAGTTATTGTCTAGCTCAACCAACTAGTTCAGGGATATCCAACACGGATTCTTGGAGAATGGGTGGTTTAGAGGAAAACCAACATGATCACGAACTCAACATAGTGGTCAGGTGACAACCTGGTAATACTTCCGAGAAGATTTTCGGAACATCACGAACCACCGATGTGTTACTAAGATCGAGAACAGTCTTGCTTTTCAGAGCAAGACGATATGATCAAATAAGCAAGGGACTGAATAATCCTAACTCATTGATCGAAGAGTGCACCAAAAATAAGGACTAGGTAGCACAGTCTATCTTAGAATGATGATTCAATAACCAACACGCTAAGAATGAAACTATTGTCCATTTACTACTAAGCAACATGGTTGCTAGAAGTATTAATTTCTCACATCACAATTCACTTGTCGGTATTCAGGTTACAATAACACGGAGACCGAGGAATGAACGATGGTGGCGAAAGGTATCACTGCGTCAAGAATTCATAAGAGTTGGTGCAATTCTCATGACATTCTTGATATAAGATGGTAATACCCGAAGGTAGAACAGAACAAAAACTGGATTGTCATTTTGATCTGTGGAATACAACTACTTTGACCCAATCCTAGATATGGATGAGGTACTGGAGTTTGTTTCTCCTAGTCATTCCGGAATAGAATGGCTTGACGGACCACAAGAATAAAAGGCATCGATGAACACAAATGCACACACACTCTTGTCTATCAACTGATAGAGGATGGTCGGGATACAACTGAAGAGGAACAACTCAAGGAACATATAACTTTCTGAGTTGTGGATGCATAGATTAGTATGTCGAGCAAAACTCAACATTTCTTCTGGACAACCCATGCAGAAAGGTAGGACTGGCAGAATCGCAATGCAGAATGGAGAACTCATCAAGAGCACTCTGGTTGTGATCTTTTGGTTCAAAGAACTTCTGCCATAAGCGGTTCGTAGTATTTGGAAGAAGGAACTACCACGGACCTCGAGGACTAATGCAAAGGTTACTAATATCCTAAAGGAACGAGCAAACACTATCAATAGGAGGTAAGTAGGGTGAATCTCGGGTTCAAGAACCCAGGAATAGAATACCTACTACTATATGGCATCACGGAATGCTTTCGAGAATGGTGGCCAGAATCATCACACCAGAACACAAAACATGGCTAGATTACTAGGTGACTCCCTAAAACACCTAGGGTCATGATAATAGCCCCAACATATATGTCGAGGCAATAGAGTACCTCAACTCACTGATAGTGCGATTAATCTGACCCAAAAGGACATCGGAAATGGGAAGAAGGGATTTGCAAATGCATCAGACTATTTAGAAACCTGGGATGACTCGGACAACATAATGACTGTAAATGCTCAAAAAAAATTGAGACATCCTGCAAAATGGTGGCATAACCACTCAACATCACAATATCAAGGTTCTGAGGCCAGCTATGAATATATGCAAGTAGTAGGAACTGAACTGGGGTTGAACTCAACAATCCTAGGCAACTACGGTTTAGTAACACGTCATCCTAAGAGATAGAAGAGAAGCCTAGTTCTTAACCCTGTAGAAAAGAAGAGGTTGACTCAGATCAGAAGGGCATAAGGTAAAGGAGTAAAAAGAGCCTTACGTTCCCTTCCACAATCAATTCCCTTATATAACTAAAGCATTTCTAGACTCAACTTCGACCAGTATGGCTTCGTAATCTTATAGGCAGTCAGGCTCTGATACCAAAGCTGTCAGGACCCCGATTCCAAGTCACATCAATCTAGCCGGTAACACCTCATATCACTTTGCGGCCTCACGCACGGTATTCCAACGGGTGTCGCCTTACCATGGCCCGGGACCGTTTGCGCCTTTTGGCTCACGTATATGATAGTGTCGCTAGCATCCATATGACAGAGAACCAGGGCCGACATGACTAGTTGTGAACCCAAAGTGGCACTAACTTATGGGAACAGGCATACATGAATCAACATCGAGCATGTCGGTCAGTAGCGTGCGAACCCGGGCTATAGCACTGGGCTAACAAGACTCCGGGAACCCGGGCTGTAGCAGGCTAGGCAGGACTCCGAATGTCACCGCGTGACATTTCCCCGAAGGGACAGACACAGGAACGAAGTGAATCACATGCCGGCCAGTCAAGTGTTCCGGAGCAGTAGTGCTAGGCTAGCAGGACTCCGGTGAACCGGGCTGTAGCGGACTACTATGGCTCATGGAAGCACAAGACTACATTTCCCCATAAGAGAGGCTACCAAGGATAAACAACTAGGTTGTCGGATCCCAGACATACCAAGCATTCCAATCATACACACAATATGCTCAATATGTGCAATACAACATGGCATCACAACAAGACTCTACGACTCAAAGTATTTATTCATTAGGCTCCGAGGAGCGAGATATTACAAACATGGGTCTCATGACCCAACATTCAGAGCATACAAGCAACAAGCACATGCGGAAGCTTAACTTGTCTGAGTACAGACAACTACAAATGAAGAAGGCTCAGAAGCCTGACTATCTACAAGACCCTCCCAAGGGTACAAGATCGTAGCTGAGGTAACAAGCTAAACGTCGAAGTCCAAGCGGAACTACTAGCGAGACTGAAGTCTCTCTGCAAAACATAAAATAAGCAAATGTGAGTACAAATGGACCCAACAAGACTTACATCAGAACTATCTACATATGCATCGGTATCAACAAAGGGGTGGTGGAGTTAACTGCAGCAAGCTAGCTTTGACTCGGTGGCTAACCTGAACTACGACTGCAAGTAACTCTTTTGAGGTGGCGTACACGAGTCCACAAATTCACCATACCAATACACCACTATGGATCCGCTCCCGTCTCCCTGCGAGAACGCCATCCATAGCACTCACACTTATCTTGCGCATTTTAGAGTATCCACTTTCACTTGTCTATGAACTATGCAAGGGGTCCAAGTTTCCATATCCGAGGAATCCGGCTATTCGAATAGATAATGATAACCCCGCAGGGGTGTACTTCTTCACACACGCTTTAGCCACTTACCATCATGTACACATCATGTATCTTGGCAACATTCAAGCGGAAGCCTGGCGAGGGAGTCGGCCACGACCTGACTAACCAACAAGTCTCTAGTCCAGGTTTATCGCCTATTCGGGTTCCATCTGCAAGGAGATCTGTAACTGCATCTAGTGCCACCCCTAGTTGGTTTTGGAGTATTGACGACAAACTTAGTTGAGGGACTAATGTGTATGTAAGAATTGCAGGATAACACAGGTAGAAGTCCCTCATTGATTCGGTTTTCCTACCAGAGATGACCCCTAAAAATGTATGAAGACATTGAAGTCAAAGGTGGTATATGAAGATATTCACATTGAAGACTATGACAAGAGAAGACACCACATGAAGCCTATGGAGCTCGAAGACTTAGATCTTTCGTAGTTCTCTTTCTTCTGTGTTGAGTCATAGGAACCACCGTACTGTTAAGTGGGGTCCAAGAGAACCATTCAGAATGACTGAAGTGATGCTTAAACAAAACCTTTGTCTTCGAGTGAAGACTTTGAGAGCAAATCTTGTCCAGAGTCGGGCAAGTCAGCTTTGCTTGAAGCCCAAGTAAAGTTGCTGTGTGAGTTTGAAATCTGACCATTGGAACACGTGTCAGTTCCTTAGTGACCCAGGGTCATTTCGGACAAATCAGGTCGGGTTGCCAAGTGGCTATAAATAGCCCACCCCCTACAACCATAAATGGTTGGCTGCTCAGATTCAGAGTACGGCTTTTGTCGTTTGAGAGCAACCCACCTCGAAGCCTTTGAGAGAGAATTCCTTGCGAGGATAAAGCCCTAACCACCCAGAGCCAAAGAGAATTAGGCATCACTTAAGTCTTCTTGTCTGTGTGATCTGAAGACTTATTACACTTGAGGACTGTGCATCCTCCAGCCGGTTAGGCGTCGCGCTCTGAGCATCCAAGAGACATTGTGGATTGCCAGTGAACGAAGTCTGTGAAGGTTTGGGAGTCTACCTTGAAGACTTACTAGAGTGCTTGGGCGAGGTCTGTGTGACCTTAGCTCAAGGGGAATACGGTGAGGACTGGGTGTCCTAAGTTGCGTGTTCAGGACTGGGTGTCCGGGACTGTGTGTCCTAAGGTTTAAATACCTAGCCGCCCTAACTAGACGTACAGTTGTCACAACAACTGGAACTGGTCCAACAAATCATTGTCTTCAGCGAGTCACTGGTTTCATCTTCCCTTCCCTTTACTTACTGTTACTCCTCGTGAAGTCATTGTATGTTTGCACTATCTTTTGTCTTCACTGAGTGACTGCGTGTTCTGTGTGGCTTCACAATATCTTCCTACCCGATCCTTACTACATTGCTGCTATTAGTCATTGTGCTTTCACTCTATTGAATACTTGACTATGACTTGCCTAGTGTAGTCTACCTTTCGCTGCAGGGTAATAGGTTTATTTCTATCGTTTGTCTTCATAACTTCCATGTTTTGAAGACTTTCATAAAAATCGCCTATTCACCCCCCTCTAGTCGATATAACGCACTTTCAATTGGTATCAGAGCAAGGTGCTCCCTTGTTTTGTGTGATTCGGTTTAACCACCTGGAGTTTTAGCTATGTCGACTGCAGGGATAATTAAAGTCTCCGCTGCGTGCCCCGTCTTTGATGGAACTGAATATCCCTACTGGAAGAATAAGATGGCATGCATCTTGAAGCCATTAACGTCAACCTATGGTATGTCGTCAAGAACGGCGTTCCCAAGGATGGAGAAGTTGTCACTGCTGCTGATGTCAAGAAGTTCGTTCAACTGGACTCTACTGCCAAGAATATCATCTTTGGTCATCTGACCAAAGGACAATATGGCCGTGTGAGTGCTTTGGAAACATCTAAGCTGGTCTGGGACTGGCTCTCCAAGGTCAATGAAGGCGTCTCAACCCAGAGAGATCAGAGAATCAGTGTCCTTCGCAACCTCTTCAACCGCTTCAAGCAAAATGACAATGAGAATGTCCATCTCACATTTGACCGACTCACTAACATCACAAATGAGCGTCAAGCCCTCGGTGCTACTGAGATCACCAAACATGAAGTCGTCAAGACACTACTGAGATCACTTGATATTTCGTTTGACACCCTAGCCCTGATGATTCAAGAACGTCCTGATTTCAAGACACTCGATCCGTCTGACATACTTGAGAGGCTCAACACACATGAGTTTCAGCTTTCTGAGAAAAGAGATATCTATGGTCCAAACTATGGGCGAACTCGTGCCTTGAAGGCAAAAGCTGTCTCCTCATCTGAAGAAGAATCTGACAGCAGTTCGGATGATCCTGAAGACATTGGAAGGGAACTTGCTATGCTTGTGAAGAAGTTCCAAAAATTCACCAAGAAGAAAGGTTTCAGAAAGTCTTCCCGATCAAGCTCAAGGAATGATGAAGCTTCTGCTCACGACTACAAGAAGAAAACATGTCACAAGTGCAAGAAACCTGGCCACTTCATCTCTGAGTGTTCACAATGGGACAATGAAAACAAAAAGAAGAAGAAGAGCAAGGAATATGACTCTGACGACAAGAAAAAGAAGAAATACTCAAAGTCTTCTTCCAAGTCTTCCTCAAAGTCTTCATCACACAAGAAGAGCTCATCTGGCAAGGCACGTGCGTTTGTTGGCAAGGAAATGGATTCAGAGGAGGAGTCCGCTTCTGAGGAGGCGGAGGTGGAGTCTGAGGAGGAGTCCGATTCAGGCGTCGCAAGTCTGGCTACAACATACGTTGCCAAGTCCATCTTCAACACTAAAGACAATGACTTCATCACCGACACCGATGCAAATGACAAGGACTACTCCGCTTCTACCTACTGCTTCATGGCACGCGGTGCCAAGGTAAACACACGCACTACTCACTATCAAACATCTAGTGACGATAACTCTGATTGTGGTTCGAAACCCAGCTACAAAACACTTGCTAAAATTGCAACTGAACAACAGAAAGCTATGGAACATATTCAAAAACTATTAGACAGAAGGGATGATCGGTTAGGTGCTGAAATGACTCGATCTGAATCCTTAATTGAAGACATAAAAAATCTTCACGTTAAGTATGAGGAACTTGAAAGTCGTCATGAAACTCTCTCAACTGAAGGAAATATGCCCTAGAGGCAATAATAAAGTTATTATTTATTTCCTTATATCATGATAAATGTTTATTATTCATGCTAGAATTGTATTAACCGGAAACATAATACATGTGTGAATACATAGACAAACAGAGTGTCACTAGTATGCCTCTACTTGACTAGCTCATTAATCAAAGATGGTTATGTTTCCTAACCATAGACAAAATAGTTGTTATTTGATTAATGGGATCACATCATTAGTTGAATGATCTGATTGACATGACCCATTCCATTAGCTTAGCACCCGATCGTTTAGTATGTTGCTATTGCTTTCTTCATGACTTATACATGTTCCTATGACTATGAGATTATGCAACTCCCATTTACCGGAGGAACACTTTGGGTGCTACCAAACGTCACAACGTAACTGGGTGATTATAAAGGAGTACTACAGGTGTCTCCAAAGGTAGATGTTGGGTTGGCGTATTTCGAGATTAGGATTTGTCACTCCGATTGTCGGAGAGGTATCTCTGGGCCCTCTCGGTAATGCACATCACATAAGACTTGCAAGCATTACAACTAATATGTTAGTTGTGAGATGATGTATTACGGAACGAGTAAAGAGACTTGCCGGTAACGAGATTGAACTAGGTATTGGATACCGATGATCGAATCTCAGGCAAGTAACATACCAATGACAAAGGGAACAACGTATGTTGTTATGCGGTCTGACCGATAAAGATCTTCGTAGAATATGTAGGAGCTAATATGGGCATCCAGGTCCCGCTATTGGTTATTGACCGGAGATGTGTCTCGGTCATGTCTACATTGTTCTCGAACCGTAGGGTCCGCACGCTTAAAGTTACGATGACAGTTATTATGAGTTTATGCATTTTGATGTACCGAAGTCTGTTCGGAGTCCCGGATGTGATCACGGACATGACGAGGAGTCTCGAAATGGTCGAGTCGTAAAGATTGATATATTGGAAGCCTATATTTGGACATCGGAATCGTTCCGGGTGAAATCGGCATTTTTCCGGAGTACCGGGGGGTTACCGGAACCCCCCCGGGGTTTATTGGGCCTACATGGGCCTTGAGGGAGAAGAGAGAAGGAGGCAAGAGGTGGCCGCGCGCCCCTCCCCTTCCTAGTCCGAATAGGACAAGGGAAGGGGGGCGGCGCCCCCCCTTTCCTTCCTCTCTTCCACCTCTTTCCCCTCTCTCCTTGTCCAACTAGGAGTCCTACTCCCGGTGGGAGTAGGACTCCCCCTTGGCGCGCCCACCTTGGCCGGAAGCCCCCTCTCCCTGGCTCCTTTATATACTGAGGCAAGGGGCACCCTAGAACACACAAGTTGATCCTCGTGATCGTTCCTTAGCCGTGTGCGGTGCCCCCTGCCACTATATTCCACCTCGGTCATATCGTTGTAGTGCTTAGGCGAAGCCCTGCGTCGGTAGAACATCATCATCGTCACCACGCCGTTGTGCTGACGGAACTCTTCCCCGAAGCTTTGCTGGATCGGAGCCCGGGGAGCGTCATCGAGCTGTACGTGTGCTAAGAACTCAGAGGTGCCGGAATAACGGTGCTTGGATCGGTCGGATCGGGAAGAAGACGTACGACTACTTCCTCTACGTTGTGTCAACGCTTCCGTTGCGATCTACAAGGGTACGTAGATCATACTCTCCCCTCTCGTTGCTATGCATCACCATGATCTTGCGTGTGCGTAGGAAAATTTTGAAATTACTACGTTCCCCAACAGTGGCATCCGAGCCTAGGTTTTATGGTTTGATGTTATATGCACGGGTAGAACACAAGTGAGTTGTGGGCGATATAAGTCATACTGCCTACCAGCATGTCATACTTTGGTTCGGCGGTATTGTTGGACGAGACGACCCGGACCGACATTACGCGTACGCTTACGCGAGACCGGTTCTCCCGACGTGCTTTGCACATAGGTGGCTGGCGGGCGACAGTCTCTCCAACTTTAGTTGAACCGAGTGTGGCTACGCCCGGTCCTTGCGAAGGTTAAAACGGAGTCAAATTGACAAACTATCATTGTGGTTTTGATGCGTAGGTGAGATTGGTTCTTACTTAAGCCCATAGCAGCCACGTAAAACTTGCAACAACAAAGTAGAGGACGTCTAACTTGTTTTTGCAGGGCATGTTGTGATGTGATATGGTCAAGGCATGATGCTAAATTTTATTGTATGAGATGATCATGTTTTGTAACCGAGTTATCGGCAACTGGCAGGAGCCATATGGTTGTCGCTTTATTGTATGCAATGCAATCGCGATGTAATGCTTTACTTTATCACTAAACGGTAGCGATAGTCGTGGAAGCATAAGATTGGCGAGACGACAACGATGCTACGATGAAGATCAAGGTGTCGCGCCGGTGACGATGGTGATCATGAAGGTGCTTCGGAGATGAAGATCACAGGCACAAGATGATGATGGCCATATCATATCACTTATATTGATTGCATGTGATGTTTATCTTTTATGCATCTTATCTTGCTTTGATTGATGGTAGCATTATAAGATGATCTCTCACTAAATTATCAAGAAGTGTTCTCCCTGAGTATGCACCATTGCCAAAGTTCGTCGTGCCCAGACACCACGTGATGATCGGGTGTGATAAGCTCTACGTCCATCTACAACGGGTGCAAGCCAGTTTTGCACACGCAGAATACTCGGGTTATACTTGACGAGCCTAGCATATGCAGATATGGCCTCGGAACACGGAGACCGAAAGGTCGAGCGTGAATCATATAGTAGATATGATCAACATAGCGATGTTCACCAATGAAACTACTCCATCTCACGTGATGATCGGACATGGTTTAGTTGATTTGGATCACATGATCACTTAGAGGATTAGAGGGATGTCTATCTAAGTGGGAGTTCTTAAGTAATATGATTAATTGAACTTAAATTTATCATGAACTTAGTCCCTGATAGTATCTTGCTTGTTTATGTTGACTGTAGATAGATGGCTCGTGCTGTTGTTCCGTTGAATTTTAATGCGTTCCTTGAGAAAGCAAAGTTGAAAGATGATGGTAGCAATTACACGGACTGGGTCCGTAACTTGAGGATTATCCTCATTGCTGCACAGAAGAATTACGTCCTGGAAGCACCGCTGGGTGCCAGGCCTGCTGCTGGAGCAACACCAGATGTTATGAACGTCTGGCAGAGCAAAGCTGATGACTACTCGATAGTTCAGTGTGCCATGCTTTACGGCTTAGAATCAGGACTTCAACGACGTTTTGAACGTCATGGAGCATATGAGATGTTCCAGGAGTTGAAGTTAATATTTCAAGCAAATGCCCGGATTGAGAGATATGAAGTCTCCAATAAATTCTACAGCTGCAAGATGGAGGAGAACAGTTCTGTTAGTGAGCATATACTCAAAATGTCTGGGTATAATAATCACTTGATTCAATTGGGAGTTAATCTTCTAGATGATTGCGTCATTGACAGAATTCTCCAATCACTGCCACCAAGCTACAAGAGCTTCGTGATGAACTATAATATGCAAGGGATGAATAAGACTATTCCCGAGCTCTTCGCAATGCTGAAAGCTGCGGAGGTAGAAATCAAAAAGGAGCATCAAGTGTTGATGGTCAACAAGACCACTACTTTCAAGAAAAAGGGCAAAGGGAAGAAGAAGGGGAACTTAAAGAAGAACGGCAAACAAGTTGCTGCTCAAGATAAGAAACCCAAGTCTGGACCTAAGCCTGAAACTGAGTGCTTCTACTGCAAGCAGACTGGTCACTGGAAGCGGAACTGCCCCAAGTATTTGGCGGATAAGAAGGATGGCAAGGTGAACAAAGGTATATGTGATATACATGTTATTGATGTGTACCTTACTAGAGCTCACAGTAGTACCTGGGTATTTGATACTGGTTCTGTTGCTAATATTTGCAACTCAAAACAGGGACTACGGATTAAGCGAACACTGGCAAAGGACGAGGTGACGATGCACGTGGGAAATGGTTCCAAAGTCGATGTAATCGCTGTCGGCACGCTACCTCTACATCTACCTTCGGGATTAGTATTAGACCTAAATAATTGTTATTTGGTGCCTGCGTTGAGCATGAACATTATATCTGGATCTTGTTTGATGCGAGACGGTTATTCATTTAAATCAGAGAATAATGGTTGTTCTATTTATATGAGTAATATCTTTTATGGTCATGCACCTTTGAAGAGTGGTCTATTTTTGATGAATCTCGATAGTAGTGATACACATATTCATAATGTTGAAGCCAAAAGATGCAGAGTTGATAATGATAATGCAACTTATTTGTGGCACTGCCGTTTAGGTCATATCGGTGTAAAACGCATGAAGAAACTCCATACTGATGGGCTTTTGGAACCACTTGATTATGAATCACTTGGTACTTGCAAACCGTGCCTCATGGGCAAGATGACTAAAACACCGTTCTCCGGTACTATGGAGAGAGCAACGGATTTGTTGGAAATCATACATACAGATGTATGCGGTCCGATGAATATTGAGGCTCATGGCGGATATCGTTATTTTCTCACCTTCACAGATGATTTAAGCAGATATGGGTATATCTACTTAATGAAACATAAGTCTGAAACATTTGAAAAGTTCAAAGAATTTCAGAGTGAAGTTGAAAATCATCGTAACAAGAAAATAAAGTTTCTACAATCTGATCATGGAGGAGAATATTTGAGTTACGAGTTTGGTGTACATTTGAAAAATTGTGGAATAGTTTCGCAACTCACGCCACCCGGAACACCATAGCGTAATGGTGTGTCCGAACGTCGTAATCGTACTTCATTAGATATGGTGCGATCTATGATGTCTCTTACAGATTTACCGCTATCGTTTTGGGGTTATGCTCTAGGGACGGCCGCATTCACGTTAAATAGGGCACCATAAAAATCCGTTGAGACAACGCCTTTTGAACTATGGTTTGGCAAGAAACCAAAGTTGTCGTTTCTTAAAGTTTGGGGCTGCGATGCTTATGTGAAAAAGCTTCAACCTGATAAGCTCGAACCCAAATCGGAGAAATGTGTCTTCATAGGATACCCAAAGGAGACTGTTGGGTACACCTTCTATCACAGATCCGAAGGCAAGACATTCGTTGCTAAGAATGGATCCTTTCTAGAGAAGGAGTTTCTCTGGAAAGAAGTGAGTGGGAGGAAAGTAGAACTTGACGAGGTAACTGTACCTGCTCCCTTATTGGAAAGTAGTACATCACAGAAAACTGTTTCAGTGACACCTACACTAGTTAGTGAGGAAGCTAATGATGATGATCATGAAACTTTAGATCAAGATACTACTGAACCTCGTAGATCAACCAGAGTGAGATCCGCACCAGTGTGGTACGGTAATCTTGTTCTGGAAGTCATGCTACTAGACCATGATGAACCTATGAACTATGAAGAAGCGATGGTGAGCCTAGATTCTGCAAAATGGCATGAAGCCATGAAATCTGAGATGGGATCCATGTATGAGAACAAAGTATGGACTTTGGTTGACTTGCCCGATGATCGGCAAGCAATTGAGAATAAATGGATCTTCAAGAAGAAGACTGACGCTGACGGTAATATTACTGTCTATAAAGCTTGACTTGTCGCAAAAGGTTTTCGACAAGTTCAAGGGATTGACTACAATGAGACCTTCTCACCCGTAGCGATGCTTAAGTCTGTCCGAATCATGTTAGCAATTGCCGCATTTTATGATTATGAAATTTGGCAGATGGATGTCAAAACTGCATTCCTGAATGGATTTTTGGAAGAAGAGTTGTATATGATGAAACCAGAAGGTTTTGTCGATCCAAAGGGAGCTAACAAAGTATGCAAGCTCCAGCGATCCATTTATGGACTGGTGCAAGCCTCTCGGAGTTGGAATAAACGCTTTGATAGTGTGATCGAAGCATTTGGTTTTATACAGACTTTTGGAGAAGCCTGTATTTACAAGAAAGTGAGTGGGAGCTCTGTAGCATTTCTGATATTATATGTAGATGACATATTACTGATTGGAAATAATATAGAATTTCTGGATAGCATAAAGGGATACTTGAATAAGAGTTTTTCAATGAAAGACCTCGGTGAAGCTGCTTATATATTAGGCATTAAGATCTGTAGAGATAGATCAAGACGCGTAATTGGACTTTCACAAAGCACATACCTTGACAAAGTTTTGAAAAAGTTCAAAATGGATCAAGCAAAGAAAGGGTTCTTGCCTGTGTTACAAGGTGTGAAATTGAGTAAGACTCAAAGCCCGACCACTGCAGAAGATAGAGAGAAAATGAAAGATGTTCCTTATGCTTCAGCCATAGGCTCTATCATGTATGCAATGATGTGTACCAGACCTGATGTGTGCCTTGCTATAAGTTTAGCAGGGAGGTACCAAAGTAATCCAGGAATGGATCACTGGACAGCGGTCAAGAACATCCTGAAATACCTGAAAAGGACTAAGGACATGTTTCTCATATATGGAGGTGACAAAGAGCTCATCGTAAAAGGTTACGTTGATGCAAGCTTTGACACTGATCCGGCCGATTCTAAATCGCAAACCGGATACGTGTTTACATTAAACGGTGGAGCTGTCAGTTGGTGCAGTTCTAAACAAAGCGTCGTAGCGGGATCTACATGTGAAGCAGGATACATAGCTGCTTCGGAAGCAGCAAATGAAGGAGTCTGGATGAAGGAGTTCATATCCGATCTAGGTGTCATACCTAGTGCATCGGGTCCAATGAAAATCTTTTGTGACAATACTGGTGCAATTGCCTTGGCAAAGGAATCCAGATTTCACAAGAGAACCAAGCACATCAAGAGACGCTTCAATTCCATCCGGGATCTAGTCCAGGTGGGAGACATAGAGATTTGCAAGATACATATGGATCTGAATGTTGCAGACCCGTTGACTAAGCCTCTTCCACGAGCAAAACATGATCAGCACCAAGGCTCCATGGGTGTTAGAATCATTACTGTGTAATCTAGATTATTGACTCTAGTGCAAGTGGGAGACTGAAGGAAATATGCCCTAGAGGCAATAATAAAGTTATTATTTATTTCCTTATATCATGATAAATGTTTATTATTCATGCTAGAATTGTATTAACCGGAAACATAATACATGTGTGAATACATAGACAAACAGAGTGTCACTAGTATGCCTCTACTTGACTAGCTCATTAATCAAAGATAGTTATGTTTCCTAACCACAGACAAAATAGTTGTTATTTGATTAATGGGATCACATCATTAGTTGAATGATCTGATTGACATGACCCATTCCATTAGCTTAGCACCCGATCGTTTAGTATGTTGCTATTGCTTTCTTCATGACTTATACATGTTCCTATGATTATGAGATTATGCAACTCCCGTTTACCGGAGGAACACTTTGGGTGCTACCAAACGTCACAACGTAATTGGGTGATTATAAAGGAGTACTACAGGTGTCTCCAAAGGTAGATGTTGGGTTGGCGTATTTCGAGATTAGGATTTGTCACTCCGATTGTCGGAGAGGTATCTCTGGGCCCTCTCAGTAATGCACATCACATAAGACTTGCAAGCATTACAACTAATATGTTAGTTGTGAGATGATGTATTACAGAACGAGTAAAGAGACTTGCCGGTAACGAGATTGAACTAGGTATTGGATACCGACGATCGAATCTCAGGCAAGTAACATACCGATGACAAAGGGAACAACGTATGTTGCTATGCGGTCTGACCGATAAAGATCTTCATAGAATATGTAGGAGCTAATATGGGCATCCAGGTCCCGCTATTGGTTATTGACCGGAGATGTGTCTCGGTCATGTCTACATTGTTCTCGAACCGTAGGGTCCGCACGCTTAAAGTTACGATGATAGTTATTATGAGTTTATGCATTTTGATGTACCGAAGTCTGTTCGGAGTCCCGGATGTGATCACGGACATGACGAGGAGTCTCGAAATGGTCGAGACGTAAAGATTGATATATTGGAAGCCTATATTTGGACATCGGAATCGTTCCGGGTGAAATCGGCATTTTTTCGGAGTACCGGGGGGTTACCGGAACCCCCCCGGGGTTTATTGGGCCTACATGGGCCTTGAGGGAGAAGAGAGAAGGAGGCAAGAGGTGGCCGCGCGCCCCTCCCCTTCCTAGTCCGAATAGGACAAGGGAAGGGGGGCGGCGCCCCCCCTTTCCTTCCTCTCTTCCACCTCTTTCCCCTCTATCCTTGTCCAACTAGGAGTCCTACTCCCGGTGGGAGTAGGACTCCCCCTTGGCGCGCCCACCTTGGCCGGCAGCCCCCTCTCCCTGGCTCCTTTATATACTGAGGCAAGGGGCACCCTAGAACACACAAGTTGATCCTCGTGATCGTTCCTTAGCCGTGTGCGGTGCCCCCTGCCACTATATTCCACCTCGGTCATATCGTTGTAGTGCTTAGGCGAAGCCCTGCGTCGGTAGAACATCATCATCGTCACCACGCCGTTGTGCTGACGGAACTCTTCCCCGAAGCTTTGCTGGATCGGAGCCCGAGGAGCGTCATCGAGCTGTACGTGTGCTAAGAACTCGGAGGTGCCGGAATAACGGTGCTTGGATCGGTCGGATCGGGAAGAAGACGTACGACTACTTCCTTTACGTTGTGTCAATGCTTCTGTTGCGATCTACAAGGGTACGTAGATCATACTCTCCCCTCTCGTTGCTATGCATCACCATGATCTTGCGTGTGCGTAGGAAAATTTTGAAATTACTACGTTCCCCAACATCAACAACTCATGAAAAGCTTTCCTATGATTATCTTCAAAGGAAGCAAGATCTTGAGAAATTGAGAGCGGCTCATGAAGATCTTCAAAAGGAAAATGAGTCACTTCGCACCAAACAGATCAGTTCCGCTCAGGAAGGATTTGAACCACCATGTCTTAAATGCATTGAGCGTGATAATGCTTCTTCTGTTGCTGAATGTTCTACTGCTACTACTGTTGCAATATCTTCAACTGTTGATGTGGTAACTAACCCCTCTGCTGAGGATACCACTGCTATTGCTGATGAGAATGCTAGGTTGAAGACATTGCTTGAAACAGGGATGTACAAAAGTCTTAAAGGGCATCAGACACTATGTGATGTCCTCAAAAAGCAGATTCTGAACCGAAACCCGAGGAAAGAGGGTGTTGGGTTCGTAAGGAAAATGAATGCTGATGGCTCTTACTGGAAACCTGAGCAGTACCCCAAAACCACGTGGGTTGCTGCAAAGGAACCTTCAGCAGATCCATCCAATCTATCTGGCTTCACTTGTGCTAACCCCATTATCATTGATGAATCCCTTGATGCAAACTATAAACTGTTCAAGAATCAGAATGGTGAAGTGTTTGCCAGGTACATTGGCAGTAACTGCAAGAATGGACCGCCTATGAAGAAGATCTGGGTTCTGAAAAGGTGTCTGGAGAATCTTCCCATGAATGTCATCATGACACCTCACGTGAAGAAGACAAACCTCAGACCAAAGGCTTCATATGGTCCAAAGGCTTCATACAGACAGAGGACTCACCTGAGTCGCACTAACGCAAATGTTTTGCAGGGAAACCATACTCAGGCATATGAATATGAGAGCGGTTCATCAAACCGCCATGTTCATAAGACCAAGAACTATTCTGCTTATTCTTATGAGTACTATTGTCTGCCTGCAAGACTGTTTGCTAGGGCTCCAAAGCCAAAGTTCTCAGATGCTGCACTTAGACTTATTGCTTCTAAGCCACCCTTGAAGATGTGGGTGGATAAGAAAGCTTAACTCTCCTTTGCAGGGAAAGGTCTCTAGCAGAAAACCAAAATCGTCTGACGCTATTGCTGGGGACCTTAAACATCTTGTAGGGCACAAGATCAAATGCCCGAATGGTCTTACTATGTACTTCGTTTCTGAATCGCTTGCTACTCTCCCTATTAGTCCTAATCTGGATCTAAGCTTTCATAACCCACTGGTTCGCCAAATGTTTTTGCTTCACAATGCTCTTCATGAAGCCTATCCCCCTAACTGCACTGTAGGGTACGACACCAGCGTCTTCAGAATGGATTATCGATAGTGGGTGTACAAATCACATGACTGGCAAAAGAAGCCTTCTTATGGACTCAACCTTACGTCCATCCGACAAGAGCCACATCACATTTGCTGACACTGGTAAAAGTTGCAATCTCAAGGGATCAACACATGGATAAAGTCATGCTTGTTGAATCCCTTGGCTTCAACTTAATGTCTGTCTCAATGCTTTGCGATTTAAACATGATCGTAATATTTGGAAAATATCATTGCCTTGTTCTAATGGAATCTGACAAGTCTAGTATTTGAAGGGTATCAAAAAGATGATTTGTACATGGTAGATTTCTCAGCAGGACCACATCTTATCGTATGTCTTCTAGCAAAAGCTTTAGAATGCTGGCTCTGGCATCGGAGGCTTGGGCATGCTGGCATGAGGAACCTCCACACCCTGGCAAAGAAGAAGCATGTCATAGGCATCGGGGGCATCAAGTTCAAGAAAGATCACTTATGCGGTGCCTGTGAGGCAGGAAAGATGACGAGGGCCAAACATCCCTCGAAGACAATCATGACCACTACTCGACCCTTCGAACTGCTTCGCATGGATCTTTTCGGTCCCACTCATTACTCAACTCTTACTACTACTGTCTCTATGGCTTTGTCATTGTTGATGATTATTCTAGATATACTTGGGTGCACATAATCCTTTACAAGACTGAAGTGCAGGATGTCTTCAGACGCTTCACCAATCGAGCAATGAACAACTATGGCGCCAAGATAAAGCATATCAGAAGTGACAATGGCATTGAATTCAAGAACACTGGCCTTGATACATATCTTGATACCTTGGGCATCACACATGAATTCTCAGCCCCGTACACGCCACAGCAGAATGGGGTCGTCGAACGCAAGAACAGAACACTCATTGAGATGGCCAAAACGATGCTAGATGAATACAAGACTCCAAGAAAATTCTGGCCAGAAGCCATTGATACTGCATGCCATACAATCAATCGTGTTTATCTTCACAAGCTTCTGAACAAGACATCTTATGAGCTCCTTACTGGCAAGAAGCCAAATGTCAGTTACTTCAGAGTATTTGGCGCCAGGTGCTGGATCAAGGACCCACATCACACCTCAAAGTTTGCACCAAAGGCACATGAGGGTTTTATGCTTGGATATGGAAAGGATTCGCACTCGTACAGAGTCTTCAATCTCTTTCATTACAAAGTGGTTGAAACAGTGGATGTGCGGTTCGATGAGACCAACGGTTCACAAAGAGAGCAACTGCCAAATGTGCTAGATGAAGTTCCATCCAGTGAATCAATCAAGCTAATGGGAACTGGAGAAATTGTACCTTCTGAAGCTCATCCTGAAGAAGAACTTATCATCTTAGCACCTGATCAACATGAATACAATGCTCAGCCTGAAGACATTCCTTCTAACAACGACAATGATCAGCAAGAGCAAAATCTTCGCCCTGTACATCCTCGCGTTGCCAATGAAGTGCAGATTGAAAGAATAATTGATTGCATCAATGCACCCGGTCCACTCACTCGTTCAAGGGCAACTCATCTAGCAAATTTTTGTGGGCACTTCGCATTCGTCTCAATAATAGAACCCAAGAAAGTTGAAGAAGCCTTCATGGAACCTGAATGGATTCAAGCTATGCAAGACAAGCTTCAACAGTTTGAGCTGAATAATGTATGGGAACTGGTCAAGCGTCCCGATCCTCGGAAGCACAACATAATAGGCACCAAATGGATATACCGCAACAAGCAAGATGAGCATGGTCAAGTTGTCAGAAACAAAGCTCGTCTCGTTGCTCAAGGATATACTCAAGTGGAAGGCATTGACTTCGATGAAACATTTGCTCCTGTGGCTAGACTTGAAGCCATACGCATACTGCTGGCCTATGCAAATCATCACAACATACTTCTTTATCAAATGGATGTGAAGAGCGCCTTCCTCAATGGCAAGATTGAAGAAGAAGTGTATGTTGCACAACCTCCTGGCTTTGAAGATCCAAAACATCCTGACATGGTATACAAGCTCAACAAGGCACTGTATGGCCTCAAACAAGCCCCTCGGGCCTGGTATGACACACTCAAATACTTCCGGAAGAGAAAAGGCTTCATACCTGGTTCTCTCGACCCCACTCTCTTCACGAAGACATATGATGGTGAACTGTTTGTGTGCCAAATATATGTGGATGACATTATCTTTGGCTGCACCAATCAGAAGTACAGTGAAGAGTTTGGATATATGATGCAAGAGCAATATCAAATGTCTATGATGGGAGAGCTGAAGTTCTTTCTCGGTCTTCAAATATGACAGCAACGCAACGACATCTTCATATCTCAAGAGAAGTATCTCAAAGATTGCCTGAAGAAGTTCGGTATGCAAGACTGCAAAGGCTTCACGACGCCAATGCCAGCCAAGCATCATCTGGGTCCTGACGACAATGGTAAAGAGTTCAATCAAAAGGTATACCGCTCCATGATTGGTTCTTTACTTTATCTATGTGCATGTAGGCCAGATATTATGCTTAGTGTTTGCATGTGTGCTCGATTTCAAGCGGCACCAAAGGAGTCGCATCACTTAGCTGTGAAGCAAATTCTTCGATATTTGGCTCACACCCCAACTCTAGGATTATGGTATCCAAAGGGCTCAGAGTTTGATCTGGTTGGATTCTCGGATGCTGATTATGCTGGTGACAAAGTTGATCGCAAGTCTACATCAGGCACATGTCACTTTCTGGGACAATCACTTGTATGTTGGTCTTCAAAGAAGCAGAACTATGTATCTCTCTCCACTGCTGAATCTGAATACATTGCTGCTGGATCTTGCTGCGCTCAGCTTCTGTGGATGAAGCAAACGCTCAAAGACTATGGCATTCATCTGAAGCAAGTGCCACTCTACCGCGACAACGAAAGCGCCATCAAGATTGCCAACAACCCAGTTCAACACTCGAAGACAAAGCACATTGAAATTCGTCATCACTTTCTCAGAGATCATGTTGTGAAGGAAGATATTGATATCATACACGTCAACACTGAAGAGCAATTGACAGATATCTTCACCAAGCCCTTGGATGAGAAGAGATTTTGCAAGTTACGGTGTGAGCTAAATATCCTGGAATCCTCAAATGTCCTGTGATCAGACACACATCCTAACCCTTATGCATATTGATGACTTAGATGTGCAACACATGAAGTAAAGTATATCTTCAATCAATGAAGACATACATTCTAAGTGTGAATACATTAATGTGGAATTTGACTTCGGAGCGCCACGATAATTGTGCGCCGTGTCTGGGTCTAATACTTCCTATACGGTGGGTAACGCCACCACCAAATGTTCTATTTTGAAGTGTTTCACTCATGGCGTTACCTTGCTATGTCTTCACATTTGGTTTGGTTTCAATCTCAACATGTCTTCATGATTATCTTCACTATGTTGATTATATATATATACACTAGTGTTCTGTCCTCTACAACATTCACTTATAGCTATGTCTTCTAGTTGAATCTTTTGAACTAAGTGAATGTGATCGGACCCTAACCTCTCTATGCTATCTATCTCAAACTCTATCTCTCCAAATCATATGCATTCTATTGAAACTATCGAATGTCTTCTCTGCGTCCTTGTCAGCAGAAGATACAAAGACAAACCTTAAGTCCACTTTCAATGCTCATTCCTTCACATGAAACCCGGAGAAGTAGGAATGACCACCCGACAATCCAGGCGTGCGTGGGACGTGGAACAAACCCCAAAATTCTGTATGATGGCCACGTGTTCCTCAGATGCGAATCGCCAGGGGCACCTGTGTAATAATGCAGTGCCGCCCCTGTACCTATAAATACACACTTCACGGCGGTTATTATATCTTCTTCCACTCTTGCACGAACCCTAGCGCCACCACTAGCCCTCAACGACGCCGGCGACGAAGCGCTTCGCTGCCGCAACCTCTCCGATGCCGTCTTCACGCCGACCGCGGACATCGTCCTCTCCGCCGTCGCCGTAGGTGTCCTCTGTCGCCAAGTTAGGGCACGGAAGATCGAACTGCTTGGCCTCATCTTCCACTCCGTCTAGCAGTTCTTAGTGTGGTAAATAAAACTTCCTTTTTACAGCACCGTTGATCCTATGGCTTTGTCACTTTCTACCACAAGCAGTTTCTATTCACACAAGTTAGATCTCTCTCATACTGCATCTCATAACATGCCTAGTATATTCACTTGTACTTCATAAAGTAGTTAGATTCCTCACTTGTACTGATCTCTGGATTCGTACAAATCTGGAACCAACTCCTTATCTATGAGTGAATGTCTTCGCACGATGAGGTCAATGTCTTCTAAACTGATTTATATTCGAAATCTTCTAAGAATGCATATGACCTCTTCCCCTTCCCTCGCACCTTAATGCTGTCACAGGTACATGTCCGTGGGAGAATCCCTTGGTTCTCATAGTCTGCATTCATTTGCAGAATTCTTACAGCATCATATAAATTCTCCCGAAGAAAGTTCCTGTTTGTCCAGCAAGCGAAAATCTTTGAAGCCTTTGAACGTGTTGAAGCCTTTCAGTTTAAAGTTCATGGCTTTAGAGAAATCAGCAAGGAAGGGTGGCAGAAAGCGTCATGGAGAATTATCTAGAGATCTGCCAGATGACCTCTCAGAACTGTACAAGACAAATCCTGAAGAGGATTACAATCAGCGCAAGACCCGAATCCAATGGATTCGAAGATATTGGGCAGAACAATGGTTCAAATACGCATCTCCAAGCCCCAGAAGGTCAAGATGCCTCTGCCACACACCGGCCAAGAGCTAACAGCTGCTGCCATTCTGCGCAATGATGCCATTGATCTGTCATGTGATGAAGATCTTGCAGATGACGCTCTTGAGCAACTCATCAAGAGCAAAGAAGAAGCAGAAATCTTCAATGATCTGCCTCTCTTTGATGTAACAATCATCCACAACCTCATTGATGAATGGTTTGACACGCCAAACATCAGCTTCAAAGATCTGCAACTACCCATTGGCCTCAGTGTCGCCTTCCATGGCGCCATTGCTTCAGAGTTAGCTATCGCCCAGCGCATTGTTGAACTAAAGCAAAAGATTGACTATGAAAAGGCTCAGTTCAAGAAGCATATGGCCAAGCTCAGCGTGCAAGAGGTGAAGAGCTTCAAGATTATGCTGCACGAGCTCAAGGAAGCCTTTCTAAAGAAACATGCAGAAGCTCAGGGTTCGCGTGAGCGCATGAAGGTTCTGGCTGACACATGTGTGCAAGCCTACAATGAGGCTGAGAAGTGCAAGGCCCTCGGGCGTCCTGGCATCGACCCCAGGATGGCAGCAAAGAAGATGAAGAAGCCCACTACGGCTGAACCTGACGCACCAAGGCAGGAAGCAGATCCCATTGTCTTCCCAACTAGAATGACTGGCTCGAAGCCAAAAAGCTGGTCAACCGCTTCAGAGCTCAAGAAGACGAGGACTGCTGAGGCTGAAGCCAGGAAGAGGAAACATCCTGAAGCCTCTCCTATTGCCCCCTCCAAGAAAAAGAGGAAGACCAAGAAAGATCGGGCTGCTCCCACAGAGCCTTTGATAGTTGAACCCATTTCCATGGTTCGTCCTGACGCTGAACGCCAACTGACAATCCATGAGCCTGCTTTCACAGAGGCTCATGAAGCTGAAGACTTTCCAGTAGCTGATCCCATCACTGCTGAAGACATTGGTCAACATGACCATGTAGAAGATGGTGCAATCCTTCCTTAGCTCGAGAACAGCAAACTCATCAGCATTGGTCGTCCTCTGACGCCAATCGCTCAGGATGCTTCATGGGCTGATCACCCACAAGAGGAAGAAGACTTTGAGGCCCAGCCAACTCCAACTACACAGGCGTCGCCTGCGTTGCGCAGGCTTCGCAAAGGTCCAAGGCCTCAAGTCTCTGCTGAAGACAATCCGGTTTCATCAACCACGGAAGAAGAAGTCCCACAAGTTGCCACTCCCCTGTCCCACCAAGAAGCAGTTCTCGAGGAGAACGTGATCATGACCGATCCTCCTGCTCGTCAAGTGGAGGTTGAACATCTTGAGGCTGCCACCACTAACACCACTGAAGCCACTGACGCTGTCATGGCTGAAGCTAATGTGGAGCCCTCACCAACAAAAGCACCAGAAGTCACCGAAGCCACTGATCCCGCCACTTCTGTTCCTGAGTCTGCTGCCGGTCCCCAGTTCGACTATCATGTTGAGCACATGCCTCAGGTACAAAAGCCAATCCCAAGATTGCCAAGGTTCCCAGGTCCTGCATCAGCACCTGGCTCCTTCAATATCAATGGCTTCAGAGCAGACAACACATTCTTCAACAGCTCTAGGAACCCCTACTCAAGGGAAAGAATATCATCTGATCGGTTCTGGAGTTATCCACAGCGAAGCTATTACTCATGCGTTCTTTACAACCAAGGTCGCATCTTCCCACACAAGCGCCTTGACATTGAAGCAATAGCTGGTCTGCCCTGTCTGGAAGAAGCTCTGGATTGCTTCAAATAGGTTGGACTGCTGCCGTTCATCACTGACCAAGAGCATTGGAATGAAGAGTTGCTGCTCCAATTCTATGCCACACTTCACATCTGCGGGTATAGCAGAGATCCGAAGACTTGGGTCCTGGAGTGGATGACAGGAAACGTTCATCACGAAGCCAAAGCCTTTGACATCATTGAGCTCACTGGTTTGCCCACTCCTGGCGATCTCTACGAGCATGGCTGTCAGCTTCATAGTGAAGCTATTGAGAGCATCTTTCAGAAGACTGAACCTAATATGAGTCAGATGCTCAGTATGATGAAGCCATTGCCCCAAGATGCTGCTTATCCCATGGAGTTCTTCGTTGAAGACCTTGAGTATCTGCCAAGAACCATTTATCACATCATAAGGCAAACTCTCTGGCCAATCAAAGGACATTCTCCCCATGCCAAGCTGGAAGGTGCAATGAATACTTTGGTCTTCTACATTCTTCATGGAAAATGCTTCAATACACATGATTTCTTCATTCGCCAACTTGCTGCATCTGGCTCTGATCTGTTTGGTTTGAAGTTCTATGCCCCTTGGGTGATGCGGCTGATCAAACTTCACTCCGCTATCTCATATCAGCCCTCGGCCCGCAACCATCGGATCTTTTTGCCTGATGTGGATATGTCTATTGAAGCCATCTATCCCGAGCCTGCCAAGGAACCTATCAGTCTTCAGAATGCAGAGCATCAAAGTTTCACTCAGAACGTTGAAGGCGTGGAAGCCGTAACTCGTGTGTATCCTTTGGCTGGCACTACACGTGCACCGCATCCTGCTCTCACTGAAGCCACTGACAGTACAACTGCTCCACGACCCAAGAAGCGCACTCGTGTTCTCAACGACCAAGAGCTTCTTGTGGCTCTTCATCAGAAACAGGATAGGCATCATGACTGGCTGAAGCGTCAGATGCAAAGCCTCTTGGTGGATGTTAATCGCATTCGCAATCTTGCCACCAAGAATGCTTTTGTTGCCCATGAAACCTCTTGCCGCACATGGAAAGGGCTAACGCTGATGTGTTCTGAAGATGATCTTCAAGAGGATGGCTTCACTAAGCAATTCAAGTTTGACTCCACACCTCCTCGAAGGGCAGTGCTACGACGAACTCCATCCCTTGAAGACTCTGAGTTCTCTTCCTCTGCAGCAACTGTGAATGCCAGAGTGATCGAGGATGAAGACGATGCTACTTCACCGCCACCTCCTTCAGCACGCTTCGACTCTGCTCCAAGCTCTTCAGCACCGCCAAACACCACCAACGACCCTGCTGCTTCACCTACTCCTCATGGGAACGAGTAGATGCTCTATGTCATCAAACCTTTTTGGTCCTTACTGACAAAAGGGGGAGAAGCATATGAGGTTGATAGTCTTTAAGCGGGTCCATATGGGCGTGTGCTTTATATTTTGCTTCATGCTTACAACTCTCGTTTTGCTACATTTGGTTCTTTGAGTTGTAACACTTAAACTCGATGGTCGTCTGCTACTTATCTGCCACCTTGTGTTGCGATGATAAATTCCTCACTTAGATCATTTTGCAGACATCCATTTTCCATTATGCATGTTATTATCTTCATATACTTTCACATGCATAGTGGATTGTCGTCATAAGTTGAAGTGGATCTCCACAAGTACAACCTGCCATGTGCATTTGCATTCCAAAAGCAAATTACTTATATGCACATCTTCAGGGGGAGCCATTGCCACTTATGATGACAATACCCTATCCTTTACAATTTCACATAGTTTATTCCCCGTTGAAAACTTCAACTAGTTTGTCATCAATCACCAAAAAGGGGGAGATTGTAAGTGCATCTAGTGCCACCCCTAGTTGGTTTTGGAGTATTGATGACAAACCTAGTTGAGGGACTAATGTGTTTGTGAGAATTGCAGGATAACACAGGTAGAAGTCCCTCATTGATTCGGTTTTCCTACCAGAGATGACCCCTAAAAATGTATGAAGACATTGAAGTCAAAGGTGGTATATGAAGATATTCACATTGAAGACTATGACAAGAGAAGACACCACATGAAGCCTATGGAGCTCGAAGACTTAGATCTTTCATAGTTCTCTTTCTTCTGTGTTGAGTCATAGGAACCACCGTACTGTTAAGTGGGGTCCAAGAGAACCAGTCAGAATGACTGAAGTGATGCTTAAACAAAACCTATGTCTGTGAGTGAAGACTTTGTGAGCAAATCTTGTCCAGAGTCGGGCAAGTCAGCTTTGCTTGAAGCCCAAGTAAAGTTGTCGTGTGAGTTTGAAATCTGACTGTTGGAACATGTGTCAGTTCCTTAGTGACCCAGGGTCATTTCGGACAAATCAGGTCGGGTTGCCAAGTGGCTATAAATAGCCCACCCCCTACAACCATAAATGGTTGGCTGCTCA
Organism: Triticum dicoccoides; assembly: GCF_002162155.2. Classification (NCBI taxonomy): domain Eukaryota; kingdom Viridiplantae; phylum Streptophyta; class Magnoliopsida; order Poales; family Poaceae; genus Triticum; species Triticum dicoccoides. The sequence goes on along the minus strand of NC_041384.1, from coordinate 619,567,088 downwards.
GATTCAGAGTACGGCTTTTGTCGTTTGAGAGCAACCCACCTCGAAGCCTTTGAGAGAGAATTCCTTGCGAGGATAAAGCCCTAACCACCCAGAGCCAAAGAGAATTAGGCATCACTTAAGTCTTCTTGTCTGTGTGATCTGAAGACTTATTACACTTGAGGACTGTGCATCCTGCAACCGGTTAGGCGTCGCGTTCTGAGCATCCAAGAGACATTGTGGATTGCCGGTGAACGAAGTCTGTGAAGGTTTGGGAGTCTACCTTGAAGACTTACCAGAGTGATTGGGCGAGGTCTGTGTGACCTTAGCTCAAGGGGAATACGGTGAGGACTGGGTGTCCTGAGCTGCGTGTTCAGGACTCGGTGTCCGGGACTGTGTGTCCTAAGATTTAAATACCTAGCCGCACTAACCAGACGTACAGTTGTCACAGCAACTGGAACTGGTCCAACAAATCATTGTCTTCAGTGAGTCACTGGTTTCATCTTCCCTTCCCTTTACTTACTATTACTCCTTGTGAAGTCATTGTATGTTCGCACTATCTTTTGTCTTCACTGAGTGACTGCGTGTTCTGTGTGGCTTCACAATATCTTCCTACCTGATCCTTACTACATTGCTGCTATTAGTCATTGTGCTTTCACTCTATTGAATACTTGACTATGGCTTGCCTAGTGTAGTCTACCTTTCGCTGCAGGGTAATAGGTTTATTTCTATCGTTTGTCTTCATAACTTCCATGTTTTGAAGACTTTCATAAAAATCGCCTATTCACCCCCCTCTAGTCGATATAACGCACTTTCAAGATCCGGCCGGGGTGTCGCTCATGGCCCCAAACGATGTGAGCAGGGTTCCCAAGCCCACCATCCGGGTGCCACTTGGTACACCATTCCCCTGTGCCTAGTCTGTCCCAAGCCGACCTGTACCGGGTGCCACTTAGTAGACTGCTAGCACTACCTACAAACACCAGAAACTAGTTGCAACTCCTGGACAGAGATCAGGTTGAATAATAAGTCGAGAGGGGCACTTAAGCATTCCAATGTGTGGTAGTAACTGTTCATGGATCACAAACACAGAACTCAGTTCCTGAGGACGGTTTCAATGAGACAACCCACCATGTACTCCTACATGGCCTCTCATCGCTACCTTTACCAAATCGTGTTCACACACTTAGCTCTCAACAGTAGGACATGTTCACCACATTCCAATTCATCCCCGATGAACCAGACCTGACTCAACTCTAAGCAGTAGCAGGCATGACAACAAGCATAAATGAGTAGGCACACCAGGGCTCAAACAACTCCTACTCATGCTAGTGGGTTTCATCTATTTACTATGGCAATGACAGGTCATGCAGAGGAAAGGGGTTCAACTACCGCAGCATGTAACAGTTGAATCGTTGTTGTCCTAATGCAGTAAAAGAGAGCAAGAGCGAGAGAGTGGGATTGTATCTGAATGAATAAGGGGGTTTTGCTTGCCTGGCACTTCTGAAGATATCATTGGGTCTTCATCAGTGTCAACGATCACAACATCGGTACAACGTCTATCGAGAGGGGACAACCACCGGCAACAGAGAAGGAACACAATCAATGCAATGCACAACATGGTGCATGATAATGACATGGCAATATGTTGTTGATTGAGCTAATGCAACTAGCAACACAATTAAATGAAGTTGGTTTGAACCCAAAGTTCAAATTCAAACTCCACATGTGGTTATTTAAATACCATTCATTTTATTTGTCCTAAACAGTGGCCTTAAGTTGTTCTAACATGCATGAAAATAGTAGAGATGGATAGATTGGATTTTTTTGATAATTTTTCATATATAATTTATTTCATTTGGAGTTACGGTTTAATTTCTATGATTTTTAGAAGTTTTGGGCATTTTCTGGAATTTCCTGAAAAAGAATAAATCCAGAAAATGAGTTATTGCATCAACACTGCGTCACTGTGATGTCAGCTGGTCAACAGAGCCTAACCAGAGTCAGACCTGACAGTGGGACCCATATGTCATTGACTCAGCTAATTAATATAGTTAATTAACCTTAAATTAAGCCTAACTAAAATGTAAGTGGGGCCGGGGCCCACATGTCAGCGGCTAACCTAACTACCAGGGTTCATTAGCACTAATCTAATCTAGCTAAAGATTAACAGGGACGGGCCCGCATGTCAGTGACCCTGGGGGGTCAAACCCGAGGTCAAACGAGTCAACTTCGCCGGACTTGGTCCATGGCTCGTCACCAGCGATGCCAGAGACGGCGGAGGCGCTCGGAATCGCAACTCAGACGACCAAATGAGCGGCGGAGAGGCTCTATGGGGAGTTGGCGATCGTGCGCATCTAAAGGGGCAAGCAGGAGCTGCTGGGGCGGACTGAGCTCGTCGAAACGGAGCTCACAGCGGCGGCCGGAGTTTGGCCAACGACGGTTTGCATGTTGCGGGGCATGTCCGGAGCCGTGGATGGTCGTGATTGACCCGCGGAAGTGCAACAAGTGCAGCGGTGGGCTCGGACGCGTGCTTGCACGGCTGTGGTCGCGGTGGCGACATGGCCGGCGGCGAGGAGCTATCGGCTCCGATGGCTACGGTGGTTAGAGGGCGCGGACGAGCACGGGGAGAGAGGGGAAAGGACCGGGAGCTCACGGGGAGGCGGCGGAGTAGGTCAGTGGGCTCTGGGACGTCCTTGACGGCGCGAATCAACGGCGAGGGGCTCGGGTGCCCGAGGTTGAAGATGACCGCGATGACGATGAAGCAGGGCCTCCTGTGAGGCGTGAGTCAGCGGAGGGGACGTGGGCGGTGTTGCGGTTCTTCCGGAAGCGTCAGCGAGGCGAGTGGTGGACGGTGGCCGCGGTGGCAACAAGCGGCGTCGACGGCGGCACTCGGTGGCGCTGCGGAAGCGAGCAGAGGAGGGAGTGGGAGTACTGGGAGAGAGGGGGAGGTGCAAGGGGTCGAGGGGAGTGTGTGGCGCCCTCGGGTGCCTCCAGCGGCGAGCAGGTAAGCAGGAGGTGGCCGGCGCGTGCTGGCGCGCGGTGGGCACATGCCCTCGCGTCCTTCTGTCAAGAGGAGGACAACAACTGGTAGAGGCCAGCTGGGCTGGGCTGGCTTGCTGGGCCGCAAGTAAGGCCAGGTAAGTGCTCTGCCTTTTCTATTTTCTGTTTGTTTCTGTTTTCTATTTTTTTGAAGTTTGTTTTGAGTTTGGTTTTCAAACAAACCAATTTCTATGCTTCTGAAAATTATTATGTGGACTTAGGAAACTAGTTCAGAGCCACATGCAAATTTTCAAAATTATTGGGCTTATATATATTTTATAGTAAATATAAACCCAAATCAAATAGCTAGTGATTTAATTCAAGGCCCAAGAATAATTATTTCTGTGATTCCAAAAATATTGGTTTGAGTTATAGCTCTTGCCAATATTTTCATAGGTTAGCAGGAACATTTTGTTGGGCTCATTTGAAATATTTTAATGTTGATCATTTTTTTAAAAGATTTCTGAGGCTTGAGAATTCCCTCAATTCAATTTCCTTGAATTTAAGATGATGCATGGATGCATATGCAATGACAAGCAAAGGCCAAAGCTAGGGCTGTGACATACTATCTCTTAGTCTTGTGCTTCTTGAATAGGAATTTGAAAAGGAGGACAAGTGGAAATTAAAATCCGTACGGTTTTTCTTTCAAGGAGACACTAAAGGAACAAATCCTACAGTTTTCCTTTGCTCCATTCCTTTGAACCAAATGCATGAATAGTAGTACCATAGGAAACTTTCCAATTCCTATGTTTTCCTTCACTTTTCCTTTCAAGCACAGGCGATTCTAGTAGGCAGGCTTGAGCAAGGAAAAGATACACTCAAAAAAAGTTTTTGTGCTACTTGCCTACTTCTACTACTTTGGACCTAGGCCACTGCCCTACTAGCTCAACTCCCAGGCCCATCGACAAATGCACAGCTGAAACACGCAGAGATAAATAATGATGGCGTTCAAGAGAGTCCATCACGGTTAGCTAAGTTGCCTGGTACCTCACCGCTTGTAGGAGAAACTAATCGTATTTCATGTTATTGTGTGTGCTCAGTGGACAATATATATAATATGTAGAGTAAAAAGAGATGCAACAAGTATACAACCTCTTTAGCGAAGCCATGTCGATCTCAACATGATTGGGTTGGTCGGTGAGGATGATCCGGCTGACTTGGCTGTCGGGGGAGGGGAAGAAGATCTTAGGCATCTTGAGATGGAGCCTGGGGTACTGCTCCGCTGTGATGGAGGGTTTCGTCGTTGGAGCAGCTCCGGTGAGTTGTACAACGCCGATGCTGAAGCAGGACAGGAGTGACAATGTTAACCCGAGTGGAATTCTAATAGCATCTCCAATAGATGACGTAAAATACATAGCCACAAAGTGCTAGATGTAAAATACATCAGCCGCTTATCTATGAACTTAACTGTCGAAACTGAATTTAACTGTCGAAACTGAACTTAACTGTCGAAACTGAATTTTGCCGTCGAAACAGAATTTTACTGTCAAAACTGAATTTTACTGTCGAAACTGAACGCACTAGCTAGTAGCAGAAAAGCAGTAGCAGCAACAGCAGCAGCACGTGCAAGAGCCGGTCGACTGAATTTTTCATCTTCGGTCAATTGATTTTCCAGCCGTTGGATACGAAATCAAGGGCCTGCAGTTCAACTTCAACCTCCACCCCCCTGAGCCGCCAGCCACCACCGACCAAACCGCCGCCCTCTGCCGCCCGCGGCCGGCAGTGCACCGCCCCGCCCGCCCCGAAACAACTCCCATCGCCGGTCCGCCGCCGCCCCGGCCATCCCTCTAGCCCCCCCATGCCGAGCTTTTTCTCCGGCGATCCCTAAGCCACCGCCCCACCACCTCCGGCGACCACCACCCCCACCCTGAACCCTAAGATAGATATTGGGGTACCTCTTTGGCGAGACCCCCTCCCCGCTGTAGCTGGTTCTTCCTTAACTCTGGCGAGCCCCCCACCCCCTGAAAATCGACTGACCCAAAAGTCGATTCAGTCGACTGAAGTGTAGCTAAATCAGAGCAGCATCGCAAGCAGGAGCAAGAGCGAGAGTAGCAACCCGAACAAGAGCAAGCGCAATAGAAAGAGCAGACCAAACAGGGGACCGAGAGCAAGAGCAGAGCAGCAACGCGAGCGAGAGCTAAAGCAGAAGCAGCTCCTACTGATGTGGATGTCGCCGCCGAGGGAGGGACGTCGTGGAAGAAGTGGCCGGAAACGCCGCCCTGGATGGAGCCGCGCCATGTCGGCTCGGGACCAAGCGCCGACAGCACCATGAGATCGAATCAAGAAGAAAATGCGGCGATTACTGTACAACCTCTTTGGTGGCGCCGATTAGGCCTCAGCTTCATCCGAGGAAACGATGATGATGATGCTCTTCTGGTGGTGCAGGTGAAGACGATGGTGTGGGAATGGAGGTGGCGAAAGACGAGGGGAACGTCGGGGCAGCTCCTTGGAGGTGGAGGATGGGGTGGATGAACCGGCGGGACGACAAGATCGACGATGGATCCTCATCCGGTATGGTGGATGAGAGACGTCGAGGTGTTGTTGTGGACGACGTCATCGGGGAAGAGGCTCCGACTGGGTGGCGGACAGAGGAGGGTGTGGGGCTGCGCGGGTTTTCGCGGCCTCGGTGTACGAATGGGTGGGCGGATGGGATGGGAGTGGGGAACCATGGCTTAGGGACATGCTTGTCCGAAATGTGGGGTAAGTTACAAAAGTACCCCCACCGATTTGAGCTAGGCGGTTCTTTCGGTTCAGGGGTATCACGGTCATTTCGCGTGTCGGGATTTCATATGAGGTGCGAGTTTTCGCGCGCGTTGTAATTTTGGAATAGAAAGGCGCGGGTTGATATGGAGGGAGTCGTCGGAGCACAACGAGACAAAGATATATCTTAAATATTTCAAGGTAACAAGGCGCGGGTTGAAATTTCCGGACAAGCCCAACGTGTACTGTACCAAATCAATTCACACTTTCGTCGACGAAAAAACAAAAAGAAATCAATTCGCAGCACACAAGAGAGTCTAGTCCTGTGTACTGTACCAAATCAATTCGCACTACAAATGCCATTCAAAACTTTGAATTCATGTTATGTTTAATTAAAATATTTCACTACGTGTATAATGCATGCAACCTGCTACTCAAATGAACGTTTTAGTGCATTCCAAACGTATATACTACCGCTTCAATATGAACTAAATTTGAATTCGTTTCTCTATTTGAATAAGATCTACAATAATGATTGTTGTGAAGTCCAACCATTTGAATTCGTTTATCTATTTTAATAAGATCTACAATCATCATTATTGTCAAGTTAAACCATCGTTTGTGTATTATCTTCACAGCACACCACATGATTACTCTCGAGTTAGATATGAACTATGTGTACTATATGAACTCGAACTCGATTTTTTGAATCCAATTTATGTTGATTTCAAATCACAGTATATTTCAAGCTCTAGCTAGATCTTCATAATCTAAACCATGTCTCATATGTCACTACAAAAAAAGACACATCCGTGACATTTTGGGCCGAACGAATTTTTTTCTGTCATACATATGACACTTCTATGACGATAATTGTGACAAAACCCGGTATCATCATAGATGTGGTGGGCTCCTACTTCTATGACAAAAAATCATGACAAAAAAATGGGCTTTTCATCCTGGGCGGGCCGGAGATGCAGCTGCATGACATTCTTTGGGCCGTCATGACGGAAAAAACCATGGTAGAAGTGAGGGGGAGGAAAATTTCGGGGAGTTCCCGGTTACGGTGGGAGGTCGGGGGCCGAGCGATGCGCGCTTCTCTTGTACACGTACGCGCGTGTGTGCGAGGTGTTGGCTCTAACTGAAACCGAGCGAGGCGTTGGGCTCTAACTGAACCCGAGCGATTGCACTACAGGCTACGCAGTACTGAACCCGAGCGATCGATCGATGGCTGTTAACTGAACCCGATCGAGCGATTCCTTCGCGACTGCTGCTAACTGAAGCC
>NC_041384.1:619546575-619559680 GCF_002162155.2 Triticum dicoccoides | reverse complement strand
ACAGGACCCCGTGGTGTTGCCTCTGGATGAACAGGACCCCGATCAATCGAGCCGGCTGGGGCTGGATGAACAGGACCCCGTGGAGGGCTGGATGAACAGGACCACCCCGTGGAGGGCAGGATGAACAGTAGACGGTGGAGGGCAGGATGAACAGTAGCCCGTGGAGGGGTGGTTGAACAAGAGCCTGTGGAGAGGGCTGGTTGAACAGTAGCCGGTGGAGTAGCGCGCGGTGGAGGCTGGATGAACAGGAGCCCGTGGATGAACAGTCGCAGGTGGAGGCTGGAGGAGGTCGACGATGGATGAACAGTAGCTCGTGGAGGCTGGAGGGGGTCGACGGTGGAGATGAACAGTATCCCATGGAGTCCCTTTTTGCGGTACGCCACACCCCTCCCGATGAACAGGACCCCCGTTTCGACCGTAGCGCTCCAACACAAGTCCGTTTCCTCCGTTTTGCGGTACGCCACACCCCTCCAGATGAACAGGACCCCCGTTTCGACCGTAGGAGGTCCGTTTCCTCCGTTTTGCGGTATGCCAGACCCCTCCCGATCAATAGGATCCCGTTTCGAACATGGCCGGTCGAACACAAGGCCGTTTCCTCCGTTCTGCGGTACGCCAGGCCTCGTTTCCATCGCCTATTCCGTCCAAGCCCTCCCGATGAACACGACGCATTTCGTTGCCTCCCCATGAACACGACGGCGATGCTATTTCTCCGTCCCGACCCAGCCATGTACACGAGCCCTGGCCGTATGTATGCGCGAGTAGGCGTTCGAGACCCCGCCCGTATGTACACATACATGGCCGTATTTTCTTTCTTGCACCCTGGCCGCTGTACGTACGTGTACATGCTACGTGCGCGCCTCTACTACAACACGTGCGCGCCTCTACATCCACCAGTATATATGTACGTACACGTTCGCGACCAGAATGACAACGCTACGTACGCTTCGACCAGGTGGGTCCCGATTGTCAGGCACTTCCTTGCATGCGAAGATGTAGCTCGTGGGTCCCAGCAGTCAGGGGCAAACGTTTTTTTTCGCGAAATACGGTGGCCCGTCCGGTGGGTCCCCGCTGTCAGGTGGAGGAATAATTATTTTGCACATAATAAGGAGGCACTTCCTTGCTGCGGCCGTGGACCTAGCTGTCAGCCTCTCCACGTACAGTCCACGTCCAATGGAAGCCGTTCCTTGACCACATTGACCACGCCGCGCCGAGAGCACTAGGGCGGTGGACGACGGCGAGGCCTAGGAAGGGGACGACGCGGAGCCGGGGAAGACGCGACAGTGGATGCCCACACGTAGAGGAGTATGAGGGTTCACTGGTTCGCTGCGGTGTGAGGCTGCCGTCGCCGCAGAATAACAGGGGGTGTGGGTGAGTAGAGGGATGGCCTGGCAAGCGGTGGGAGTATTAGGGGGCGGTGAGGCTTTCGCCGCATCGCAGCCGGCCACGGGAGGCAGGAGCACGAGGCACGACCGGCGCTGGTTTGGGCGGCTGGAGCAAGAAGACCAGAGGTTGAAGAAGCACTACGGCCATTGGATGGACATCGTATGGTCACTGGAGCTAGAATCGTGCATATTGACTAAGTTGACAAAGCCCTCCGTCCCCGTCAACTTAGTAGGCCCACAAGTCAGCCTCCCACCAAGGTGGGTCCCAGCTAGCAGGGGGTATTCATTTTTTTGTGCGTAATAAGGAGGCACTTCCGGTGGGTCTGAGCTGACAGCAGGCGGAACGTTTTTTTCACGAAATACGGTGGCCCGTCGGGTGGGTCCCAGCAGTCAGGGGCAAACGTTTTTTTGTGATATACTGGTGGGCGTCCGGTGGGTCCCTGCTGTCAGGTGGAGGAATAATTATTTTCCGCGTAATAAGGAGGCACTTCCTTGCGGCTGCCGTGGACCCAGCTGTCAGCCTCTCCACGCACAGTATTCTTCGGATGGAATTCGATCGTTGACCACATTGACCACGCCGCGCCGACAGCACCACAGCGGTGGACGACGGCAAGGCCTAGGAAGGGGACGATGCGGAGCCGGGGAAGACGCGGCAGTGGATGCCCACGTGGAGAGGAGTACGAGGGTTCACTGGTTCGGCTGCGCTGCCGTCACCGTAGAATAACAGGGGGTGTGGGTGAGTGGAGTGGAGGGATGGCCTGGCCAGCGGTCGGAGTAGTATGGGGGCGGTGAGGCCTTCGTGGCAGCACAGCCGGCCACGGGAGGTAGGAGCAGGCGGCACGACCGGCGCTGCTTTGGGCGGCTGGAGCAAGAAGACCAGAGGTTGAAGAAGCACTACGGCCGTTGGATGGACATCGTACGGTCAGTCTAGCTAGAATCGTGCATATTGACTAAGTTGACAAAGCCCTTCCTCCCCGTCAACTTAGTAGGCCCACTATACTGGGTCCCAGCTAGCAGGGGGAGTATTCATTTTTTTGTGCGTAATAAGGAGGCACTTCCTTGCGTGCGAAGATATAGCTGGTGGGTCCGAGCTGTCAGCGGCGGTAACATTTTTTTCGCGAAATACAGAGGCCCTTTCGGTGGGTCCTAGATGTCAGGTGGAGGAAATCATTGTTTTGCACGTAATAAGGAGGCATTTCCTTGCGTGCGGCCGTGGACCCAGCTGTCAGCCTCTCCACGTACAATCCACTTCAGATGCATGTCGGTCGTTGACCATGCTGACCACGCCACGCCAAGAGCACCAGGGCGGTGGACTACGGCGAGGCCTAGGAAGGGAACGACATGGAGGCAGGGAAGACTCGGCCGTTGTTTTTGTTTCCCACGTGGAGGGGAGTACGACTATACGAGGGTTTACTGGTTCGTCTGCCGTCGCCGGAGAATAACAGCAGGTGTGGGTGAGTAGAGGGATGGCTAGGCCAGCGATGGGAGTACGGTGGGGCGGTGAGGCGTGCGCAGTAGCACAGCCGACCGCGGGGAGGAGGGAGCAGGCAGTCCCGCCGGCGCTTGTTTGAGTGGCTGGAGCAGGAAGAGCAGATATTGAAGAAGCACGACGACCGTTGGATGGACATCCAACAGTATACAGGCCATCTGTGGAAAGCCTCAAATCTATGGAAAACAGCATACAACCCATTTGCCATTATTTCAAATAATTTACAGCCCATTTTCTAATTCTTACGGGTTTTTGGAGCCCATATTCTTTATGTTAGCATTACAGCCCATATTGTGGCCACGGTTAAAAAATTATACGAAATTTTGCATATGTCGGTGCGGTCTGAACTGTTTTTAATACCGAAATTTCGAGTCACATTCACACTGATTTTAAAAATAAATGTATATCAATATAAAATCCAATAAATTGTCCACGCATAAAAATCATTGCAATTTAAAATCTCGAAATGAAAAAAAGATATTTGAAAATAATTGCCAGTTTGATGTGTTTTAAAAATGTACAGCCCATTTCTCATTACTGATAGGCCATTTTCTCGGCCAGCCCAATGAAGCTCTCCTCGTCTTGAAAGATTTGCAGCCCAATAGGCCTGATAAAGCGACTTACTTGACAAATCACAAAAGAACTGGGCTAGCCATTTTCAGAAAGAAAAAAAACTACTGAGTTGGTCTGTGGTAAACATAAAATAAAAGGCAGTCTAGAAAGGCTAGAGTGTCCCGCACAGCCCATTTGACACCTTGCTTCCATCTCAAAGACAAATTAGATAAATGCCACTCCAATTATGGCGATTCATAAAAATGCCACTGCAATTTCCAAACTTTGAAAAATGCCACTGCAATTTTTGCAAACTTTGAAAAACGCCACTGCAATTTGCAAACTTTGAAAAACGCCACTCCAGACTTTGAAAAATGCCACTAGAAATGGCATGAAATGGCATTTTTCAAAGTTTTGAAATTGCAGTGGCATTTCTCGGATACACCAGATTTGGAGTGGCATTTATCAAATTAACCCAAAACAAAAATAACTGGGCGAGCTGCTGGGTCCGTGTTGTCAGCCGCTCGTTGTGCAATTCTCTCGTTTATTGACTACGTTGACAATGGCATGGGACCCAGATGTCAGAAATCCACTAGGAGGAGCCATTTTTTTATTGGCTTGAAATAAGGAGGCACTTGCTTGCGCACTGCCATGACCTTGGCGGGTCCTTGCTGTCATCCTCTCCACGTACAGTACCAGTTAGTCATGCTTCAAAACTGACCGGCACGCCATTAAAAAAATAAAGGCCGATAACTAATGCGGCACCTTGGGCCAACGCGGCCAGATCGCATTTTGCACGAGAAATTACACACCATGTTTCGTTGACATGTGGCCCCTTTCCAACATATCAGTGAGACGACGACGGGTAGTAGGAGTATTTCCGAACGGACGTGTAGGCCGGGGCGCCTCTTCGTGAACCGTGTCAAACTCACAACCGTCCACCGACTCTTCGCCTTTCCCTCTCGATTTGGAACTGCTGTCGCACGCTCTTCCTCTCCCTCCTCCATTTTCCTTCAGCCCTTCACCCTTTCTTCTGCCATTGTTCGATCGTCTTCTCCATGGAGGGAACAGGCCGGAAACGACCCCGTTATTCTTGCCCCGATCTGAAAGATGACATGGTGGAGGAACTCATTGATCGGTGCGACGTCATCACCTTGGCTAGCATGGCAGGTTCGTTCAAGCCCATTCTCGACTCAACTAATAACATCATTACAAAGAACCCAAGAGTCAAGGAGCGGTTTGATCTCCCCTATCTTCTTCGCCGTGACCCTGATGACTGGCGCCGGCACGACGGAGGCCTCGCCCTGTGCTAGTTGATGCCGCTTGATAATGATACGTATGATGTTAAGATGCCATCGCTTGAGGGCAAGGCTTGGGCGGGCGCAAATGGAGATTGGGTTGTTTACATTGGGTCCAATTGCGAGTGGGAACTTGTGAATGTGTACACTCGTCACCGGGTTCCACTTCCAAAAATCTCAGCACACTGCCCAAAGGTTGAGCACACCGGTAATGTACGCACGTTCAAATACGATCATGGTGACTGTCTTCTATGGAAGATAGCAATTTGTCGAGTTCCCAACCGCTCTTGGAATTACAACAACTATCAAGTTATTGCTATCTTCGACAAGCTTGTTGCCGTCCTTCGTGGTTCGACTCGATGGATATTGCTCAAAAATCAGTTTCTATACACGGATGAGTACTGTGATGCAATTCAATACGAGGGCCTTGTGTTTGCTGCCACCACTCATGGCACTGTTTTTGCATGGCATCCTAGTAGTTTCGGTACATTTGTCTTCCACCGTAATTATAATTGTTTCATCCACATGCATGCGGGTTAGCAAGTTTCCCTTTACTAATTAACCTTCTTCTTGTGTTTCCAAGGTCCTGTGAACATCCCACCACCTATACTTGAAAAATTTTATAACCAAGGGGGAGATGCCGATGGTGATGATCACGAGCAGCGCCCATATACTCCGTGGCGCCTGGCAACTAATTCCGATGGATCACCTCTTCTTGTGTGTATACAACCCACTGATGATGTTACTGCTAAGGAAGCATGTGTCTCCCATGGTCGCACTCTCCGGACCTATTCCAACACCCGTTGCATGGTATTCGGGATGGATACTAGTGTGCTAGCGCCAACTCCTTCTCCCTGGCACAAAATTGATAGTCTTGGAGAAAACTCGCTCTTCCTTGGACAAAACTATCCGATGATGGTGAAAGGCGATCCAACTATTGTTGACACATTTATGAGAAGCAACTGTGTCTATACCTCGGACATTTGGGTGGTTCCCTACCCTGGTACTAATATAGTAGGCCGCTTCAGCCTGGATGATCAATCCTGCATTGGTCTCCAGATCGACAACGGATGGCCTGTCCTAGAGAATCACTTGTGGTTCAAAGCAAGCGTTTCCAACGCCGCGGAATGGTTGAGTTGAAGTTCATTTCATGGGTTGTTATTTGTTGTGTGGTGAAAACTTTAGTATTTATAATGTATCCTCGTTGTCGATGTGGGCTGATGACCTATTGTATGTAATAAAATGATATGCCTGTGATAAACTTACTAAATTTATGAATGGCTTTCGAGTCGCTTCTCTGAGTGAGTGGTGCGACGAGGCAAAAAAATATTTTCCAAATACATAATTGTATGTGCATTGCAACAGGTTATCAGATGAAGACAATCAACAATAGTAGTACACTATTTGTACTAGCTTCACATGCTTCGCGCGTCGGGCGGGTGTTTTTACTGTAGCCATATGTTAATGTGTTCGCTGTACGTAACCAGCACCTCGAATCCTCAATACTAGTACTATATAGTAGGAGTAAGTAGTAGGAGTAGTAGGGTGGCATGGGCCAGAACAAGCATTCACGTCCAGGAGTACGGCACACGCCACCACCACGACATCCATCTAACACCATATTATTTCTTGGAGTCCGTGCTAGAGCAATCTCTTCAACCTCGTCGTTTCTCTAACTTCAGCCATTGCGCGGCGGGCGAGGTGGGGGTTTGCCGATAGTCGGTTTCCTTAACTGCGGTCCCACTTGTAAGGCCAACTCCAACGCACGACCCCAAATGCACCTCCGTTTTGCACGAAATCCAACGATAATTTTGACTAGAAAAGCAAGACCAAAGAAAACAAGAACCACAAGAATACATTTTACTACTCCTGTAAGTTGGATTAGTGCCTTCTCGATGCATTCATTGTTGATCTCCGGAGGCTCGATCTTGCGTCTGTGCTAGCTAAAAGTGATAGAACATCTACTAAATTGCGCTCTATCAATATATGGATGTACTCTTCTTCCCAATACAAAAACTTGCATCCATTCTACTCCCTCTGTTGCACAATACATGCCTTATATTTGTCAAAATATATATGTATCTAGACATGTCTTAGTATATAGGTACATCCATTTTTGGACAAATGGAAGTCAAGTATTTTGGAACGGAGGGAGTACACAATAAAATTTTGAAGTTAGCACAACTAGTCTAATCCGAGAGCAGAACCGAAGATTTCGTCGGGTTCTTCCTCCTTTTGCCGACACGTGGGACATCCAGCATCCAGGTCGTGTCATGAAAGAAAATATAGTGGTAGTTGAAGCCATGAGATGTGCATCTTGGGTTAAACTGTAAATAGAATCTTACTACTCTTGAGTAACTCCAAAAGCGGCCACCGAAGATCTTTATTGGATTTGTTTTTCATCACCAGCACGTCGAGGTGAAAGATCTGCAGGTTCAGTGGGTCCTCTTGCGTTTTCACTAACATGTGGGGCTGCATGTGAGCAAACAGACGATGGGCTCCACGCGTCCGCTGGCTGGCTGAGAAGAGAGATAGAGGAGGGCTGAGCACGGACTGCAGGAAATTTGTTCTACGTACCTCGATATAGGCTCGATATAGTGGGGTGGAATGGGCCATAACTAGCATTCACGTCTAGCAGTACGGCACACGCCACCCACACGAGTCCCATCCGACACCAACTTTCTTGGAGTCTGTACTACAGCCATCTCTTCTCCCTCCTGTTTTCTCAGCCATTGCGCGGTGGGTGGGGTGGGGGTTTGCGGATAGTCGGTTTGCTCAACTGCGGTCCCACTTGTAAGTGAAAATGCAACACCGCACGCATTCCCGCTTGAGCGGCGTGCCGGACCAACCATGTGGGGTTGCGACGCGAACACGGCAGGCTTTTCCTTTTGAACTCGTAACTTGTAAAATTTGGTTCTGCTCCATGGTGCGACCGATAGATAGAAAATAACGATTTTGCCTAGAGTAATGAGAAGTTTGGTTCTGGCGCCGTTCATGCATGGAGTACGTACACAAATTATAAAGTTGATGCGAAATGTAAGATAATTACTGTAGTATCACATACTACTACATGGATTTGACGGAAAGATAAAAATACATACGGATCCATCAACGTTCAACGACATCCTCACGCCCTAGTGCACCGGGTCACCAACCAACGTGTGAGGAGCAGCGACATTGGTGGCGAGCTCAACGTGCTTCTGAACAGTGCCGTCCAAGGTTGCCCTGCGCTCCAAGAAGGCCAGCGTCCTATCATCCTCCTCTTGCATGTAGTAGTCCTTGTGGACGATTTGCGCGTAGACGTGGGTGATTATGTCGATGGTGTCTTGCTGCACCAGGCGCTGCGCGGCGAGCGCGACCTCGAGGTGGACATTCTCCGGTGCGACGGAGGGCAGTCGCAGGGACACCAGTGAATCGAAGAGGTTGTTACCATAGTGGCCGTTGAGGGTGGAGGGCATCATAGAGACTGGGCACGTCGGCTGGAGGCTTACGTCAAAGTCGTCCGCAAGCTTCTTGACGACGGTGAACTTGTCGAGGAAACCGACGAGGACCTCGTCGAACATGGAGACGAAGCTGTCGTCCAAGCGGCCTCTCACCCTGGCGGCCTCAAGCAATACTACCTGGAGACGTTCCTTGGTGCCGGGCCGCAGGCCGGTGTCATGGACCATCTGGCATAGCCGGATGATGCTCGCGCTCATCGCCTCCATGGGTCTAGCGTAGCTTCTAGTCAACTGATCTTGCAATTCGAGTGATCACTCAGCCCTTGGTTAGCATGCGTAGGTGCGTAGGATTTCGTACTACTCCACGGCCCTCTACTACACCTGCCTTTGGCTGTATGATAGGTGGGCCACCCACCCCCTGGGGCCACGTGTCATTCACCCAAAGGCAGTTGCCGTAAGTCAATGAAGCTGCGTCCCCCTCCGTGCCGGTGCAGTATAGTCATCTCACTGGACCTCTAGTTGGGGCCAAACGAGAGATGTTTGATGTTTATTGGTTTATTGGTCCCCTTTGCATTTTGCGCCAAGTTTTGACCTTTGATTTAACTAATAAAATGTTAATGCATGTAAACAAAAATGTTGTGTAAGTCACCTTACGAAAACCAAATAATCCCAAAATACTTAGGCACGGTGCATTAACTCCCTCCTTGTTTCTTATTTCATGACATATCAACCAATGAGAGATGTGGGCCGTGCATGCTTTCAATGACTTGAGACTACCAAACATGACATGAAGTGTTTAGTTCATTGCATGTAATCCTATTAGTACTCTAGTTAGGAGTAGCAAAAAAACATTAAGTTCTCTCGCCGATAGGAATAAAACACCATGTATTTATTTACAGAGGGAGTAGTACATTTTTGGTGACATGCATTACTAGATATTGCTAGTCAAATGATAAAATCCAGATGGACGTGGTAGTACTCCTAAATCCAGACGGTGGTGCTACTAGTACTAGTAGTAGTACTACCAATGTAGTAGTAGGAGTACTAGCACTGTACTACCCGTTGGTCATATTATTACGTGATGCTCCTCACAGTGAAGTGACAAGACCCTGCGCCGGAGATGACACCTGAGTATAGGCACCGTGTTCGGCATACCATAGTTATCCTCACCGTCTGCAGTCACTATCATCATGGCTGTAGAGCTAGCCTGCTTACAACTAGCCCTGTTCGACATAATTTCCCGTGCATAGATGCCCGTGCATTGCACGGAACACCAAGATTGGGGGTGGACGGCTCCGGCAGCGGCCATCGCGCCAGAGTTTTCCATGGCCTTCTACTCCTAGATGTGGTGGGGAGGAGATGAGGCTGATTGTGAGAGACAAGGAGTTGTTTGTAAATAGGGAACAAGTGCGGGCATCTTTTTGCAAAAATGGAGAAGCTTGGTTTGTATGCGTCAGATCTAGATCCGACGGCTATTGGTGAAAGATGGGAGGCACAACATCATCACCAACTCAGGACCTGTTTGATTCACAGGATTTTGAAAACGCAGGAATAGGACATGACAATATTACAAGTTTCAAACTGATATTACAAATGTTAGGAGTAATGCTGCACCTATGAAGAGGGAATTAGCAGGAAGTTTACGTAAGAACTTTCGTTACTTTAGGTGGATGCAACATTATCGTACAAACTAAAATCCACCACCCTGACAAGTCACTAATGGGAAAATAAGTTTTCGAGTCTCTGGCCACTTGATGTTTCAAAAACAAATTCAGCTTCTGCGGAGAAATGAGCTCCACTGTGTACCCGCACGAGTATGGCTGGGCACGAAGTGTGAGTACGTGCACGGTGCACCTATTCTCTTCTTGTATACGTACACCACCTACGTGGGGTTGTGTGAGAGAGATACAAACCTAGAGAGATATAGTGTGTGGGTTCTTGAGAGTTTTTTTGTGTGGGGGGGGGTCAATCAAAATATTTAACATATGCAACGTGTGTGAAATAGAGTCCTGGATATAACATATATATAGAGGGGGCGATCCACGAGAAGAGAGTGGAGGTACCATCGGCTTGAGGTGTCCATAGAATCGAAGGGAGGGATGATGTGTGTGTGTGTGTGCGCGCGCGATCGATAAAGAGTGCCATCGAATTTGTGTGTGCCCACGTCAAAGATATAGAGTGGCTGGCCTACTGGAACGTGAGATGGGACATGTGCAGTTTGTCTCTGTGGCATGGATACCTACCTGCAGCGCTCGACTATCGGTGTGTGGTGGGGGAAGAGGGAGGCCCAATTAACTATAGAGGTACAATGGCTGGTATATGTGTGGAGGAGGAGAGATGCCTACCTCATGTATTAAGGAGATCGATCTGCCTCATGTATTAAGGGAGATCGATCGGCATCCATGCATATGTGCAGGAGATGAATAAGGTTGGGAGAGAGACAGAGCTAGAGTGTTGGAGGGGGTGGTAGTGGAGTTGCTTCTAACAAATGGTGGGATAGGCTTGCTAGACAAACAGAGGGCACACCCGCAATATCAATAAGAGAGGAGATGGCTGCTTGTTGTCTGTGCATGTGCGTGTGAGAGACGGGTCAGGAGGCATGCACGAATGATGATGGGGGACGATGTGGCTGTGGTAAGAAGACGTAACTACATAGGAAGATCAATCGCCCTTTGTAAGAGAAAGGAGAGACATAACTTGTGAGGTACGTCGATTGGTGGGGGGGCGTAGTTAAAGTCGATCTAGGTATATGTTGGGAGATCGATCGGTATACATGCATGTGTGTGTTAGAAGCAAATGAGGCACGAGGAGAAGGATAGAGAGAGAGGGATGCATGTAGGAGGTGGTACGAGAGGCATACTATATCGAGGGGGAGGAGTGTGCGAGTACGAGAATGATGAAAAGAGTGGTGGGAGTGAGGCATGGACGGTGACAAGAGAAGAGGGGAAGCTTGTGTTTGTGCTAGGCACACCTGGCTAGAGAGGCATATCGATCGATGTGTGCCAAAAATAAGGAGCTGGGGGGCCTACACACACCGTGGGTGAATGACCAAAAGTGAAAAGACGAATTTGTGCAATGGAGCTAGAGAATGCTGAGGGAGGGTGAGAGGGATGCGGGCGTGTGCATGTACAAGAGAAAGTTAGCGCTAGCTACAAAGATAAGAGGGTTGTGTGGGTGTAAAAGACGAATAGAGATCATATATACTTCATTATAAAAAGCAAATTCAGATATTTGAAGAATTTATCATAGTGTTTCAAACCGACGGATGTGTGAATATATATAACGGTGATACACATGGTGTGGTTATGAACATGGTATACTACATTTAATATATTTTATCTCTACTCTTATAGAAAAACAGAGTTGTTGATGATGGTATGCCTGCTATCCTGCATTATAGGTCGTCTGATTTATATCTGATGGATAGCAAGGAAACTATGATGGTTGAGGTTGGCAACAATCATGATTGTAGATTCTTATTGAAATAGAGAAACGAATTCAAAATTAGTTCAAATTGCAGCGGTAGTATAGACATTTGGAATGCACTAATATGTTGGTATGAGTAGGTTACATGCATTATACAGCAAGTGAAAAAAATTAATCGGACATAACATGGATTCATACTCCCTCCTTCCATCTATATAGGGCGTAATGAGATTTTTAAGACTGCCTTTGACTATTGACAAGATTAATAGTACAAGACATGCACAATGTGAAAATTATATCATTGAAAGAACCTTTCACAGACGAATTTAACGGTGGGCTTTGTGTAAGTTGCATGTCATATATCATTGCTCTAATATATGGTCAAAGTTAGCATCGAAAAACGCATTAGGCCCTATATAGATGGAAGGAGGGAGTAGCTTTGAATAGCATTTGTATAGTAAAACGGGGCAAGACTCTCTCTTTGTGTGGTGTGAATAGTTTTATTTTTTTCGTTTTTTTTTGGTTGAGGGAAGTGCGACTTGATTTGGTACGTACAAGTACAATATTACTACACGTTAGGCTTGTCCCAAAAATTCAACCCGCGTCTTGTTATATCCCGAAAATTTAGATATCGTGCTCCCAAAACTCGCGCCTTCACAACCCGCGCCTTGCTATCCCGAAATTACAACGCGCGCGAAAACTCCCTCCAGCTGCCAAATCCCGACACACAAAATCCCCCTTCTAACCCTGAGCCGAAAGGGCCGCTAGTTCAAATCGGTGGGGGGGTACTTTTGTAACACACCCTACATTTTGGACAAGCGCGTTCCTAAGTCATGCTTCACCCCATCCCATCGCCCCCTTTTCGCCATTCGAAATCCCAGGCCGCCATAACCTCTCCGCTCCAGCCGCGAAACCCCACCCTCCTCCGTCCGCCACATCACCGCTGCCCAGCCGGAGCCTCTTCCCCGACGATGTCGTCCACCACAACAGCTCGACGTCCCTCGTCCACCTCCCCGGATGAGGATCCGTCGTCCATCTCGCCGTCCCGCCGGTTCATCCGCCCCGTCCTCCACCTCTAAGGAGCTGCTCTGACGATCGCCTCGTCTATCGCGGCTGCTCCATCCCCACAGCGCCGCCTTAACCTGTTCCACCGGAACCGCATCATCCTCACCGACTCCCCGGACGAAGCCGAGGCCTACTCGGCGCCACCAAATAGGTTGTACACTCATCGCATTGCACCTTCTCCTTAACTCGACCTCTCGGCGCCGATGGTGCTCCATCCCGCACCCCCATGGAGCGGCTACCTTGAAGCCGGCGTCGCGGGCGACATCTCCACAGCGGCTCTCCCCCAGTGCGAGGCCCCTTCAGCGACGGCGTCCATACCAGCCGGATCTGCTGCTGCTGCTCCGTCTCTCGCTCGATCGCTCGCTCGCCCAGCTGCTGCTGCTGCTCTCCCCCTCGCTCATGCTGCTGCTCTGCTCCGATTAAGCCACACTTCAGTCGACTGAACCGACTTTT
>NC_041384.1:619531336-619546214 GCF_002162155.2 Triticum dicoccoides | reverse complement strand
AACCACCCGCAGCGGGGACGGGGGCTCGCTGGAGAGGTACCCCACTATCTATCTTAGGGTTCAGGGTGGGGGGCCTAGAGGGCTGGCCGGGGCGGCAGTGGCGAGTTGTTTCGGGGCGGCGAGGCGGCGCTGGGGCCGGCGGTTCGGCCGGTGGTGGCTGGCGGCTCAGGGGGGTGCAGGTTGAAGATGAACTGCAGGCCCTCCCTAAACTACGTGTCAAGTGCCTCTCTGCTACCATTGCATTCAGTTTCGATAGTAGCATTCAGATTCCATAGTAAATTTCAGTTTCGACAGTTAAGTTCAGAGTCAACAGTTTTTACCTCATCTGTTGTAGTCAGGTGGTTTTTGGTGATGTTAATTTTACATCCATTTTACATCATCTATTGGAGATGCTATTAGAATCCCACTTGAGATTGACGATGTCTGTCTTGTGCTGCTTCAGCCTTGACGTCTTACGGCTCACCGGAGCTGCTCTAACGACAGAACGATCCATCACAACAGAGCAGTGCCCTGGACGCCATCTACATATTCCTCAGATCTTCCTCCACACCTCCGACGGCCACCTCTGCCTCAACTGCTTCAGCGACCAACCCAATGATGCTGAGGTCGACACGGCTACGGCAAAGAGGTTGTACAGTTGTTGCATCACTTATTACTATACATTCACGTCGATCCATTAGGGCTATTTTGGTTCAACGGAAAAACATCGATCCACTAGTTGTTACCATCACTCTAAATTTTTGCATGCTCTCCTTACATAATCTCACCATATTTTTTTCGTATGCATGTCAGATATTGTACACAGTCATGCTGAACATGTAGAGAAAAAGAGAAGAGTTTTGCGCGGCAATACAATGTCATGCAGACATCGCTCCATGGTGGGTTCAATGGCAAACCCTCCTCACCCCTCTCCGGATTGTAATCCAGAGGAAGATATCTGTTCTGAGGCGGATTCAGACGCCGCTGACCACTCCTATTTACCCCCAAGGTGTTTGCTCTACCTTGGCATGACGATGTTAGTCATATCATGCATATGTTGCCTTGCAGTGCCTACTTTTGACATCATATATGTCATCTGCTTAGTTTAGACATGTTCTGTAATGCCACCTGTTTAGTTTCTGTATCATATATGGGAATTATGCAGTCTCATGTCTTTTAGCCAGCCATAATATATGTGAAATGTGCAATGCCATCCTGTTTAACTAGGCATCATATATTTGAATGATATCTTGCCCATCCTTTTCTTCATTACATTTCCATTTATCGACAATGTTTGTACATTAAACTACTCTTCCTGTTAATCAGCCATTTGGGTGGGAGATGGAAAATCTGGAATGAAAACAAGGCCTTCAGAGCAGACAGTGCTACCTGTCAAAGCAGATCTCTTGTTGGGTCCCGATAGCTCCTCAGAGATGGATTCAGAGATAGATGACCAGTCCTATTCCCCCACTGAGGTATATGCTCTAACTTGGCACGGTTATACTGCTCATATCATGCATACGGTGTCTTGCATTGCATAGTTTAGAAATCATATACACAATATTCAACACCATGTTCTTAGTTCAGACATCATATTGAATGCCCTCTATTTAGCATATAAATCACATATGTGAATTAAATGATGCGATCCTGATTACTTAGATAACATGTAGGTGAATTATGTCATGCGATCCGGTTTAGTTATTCATCATATCTTTGAATTATGTTATGCTATGCTATCCAGTTTAGATAGACATCATATATGTGAAATTATGTCATGCTATCCGTTTTAGTTAAACAATATACATGTCAACTATTTCATGCCCTCTTTTTTCCACACTATCTATTGCATCTGTCTCTCATACAATGTCTGTACATTCAACTATGTTCCTGTTTATCAGCCATTTGAATTGGAGCGGGTGATGCCAGTATCTAGCGGACTAAAAACACAATCTTCAAATAAAATAGTGCTACCTCTTGGTGGAGATAGCACCCCGGTTGTACATGCACAAGAACCAGCCCTACCACACATAACCCAAACTCTCGCAGATTGTACCCCTACTACGATCGACAGAGAACCAGCTTCACCCAATCTAACCCCAACCCCAGCCTATAGTAACCTAGTTCCTGTTGACACAACACCATCTCCACCACAGAGCTCCCAAACAAGAGCACTTAGTAAGGCAGCTCCAGTGCTCAAAGGGCCAGTACTATCACGGCGAACCCCAACTCCACTAGTTAGTACGCCTATTCCTGTGGAGGAAGCACAACTAGCTAGTCGTAGTTTAGCATCTATCGCATTTGATGTTGTTAAATCGTATGTGCGTATCTTCCCATCTTGGAAATATTATACTGAAGATGAAGAAAAATGCCAGTTGCAGGTGTTTGTCCAGGAGTTATGTGTAAGTAATGTTATTCATGACAATTACTTTGCTTCGTCCCATACATCCTACCTCCATGATGGTTATAATACAACAATTTTTCCCATTGTTCTCTATAGAGAAGGACCGATTTGGAAACTCAGGATGAGGTAACCTGTGCTAATACCTATGCTATCTTCAAGAATGCTTGGTGGTAGTATCGGAATTACCTGAAAAAAACGTACTTCACCGGCGAAGAAACTCATCAAATTCCCTTACGTTCTCCTGAGACACATTTACTGGACGATGACTGGGAACGCCTTGTTCTGTACTGGTCCCGACCCAAGAATGTGGTAAGGTCTATGAGCTCATTTTCTATTTTTAAGTATTATATTCTTGCGTCTTACTGTACTCTGTTCATGTAGAACAAGTGCCTAAACCTGAAGAACAACTGTTCTAATTTAAGATTCCATTGCTACCATAGGACATAGATATATGTTTGTTTGATGCTTTTATTATGTACTAGTACTTGGCAATAGAATACTTGGTAGTTTAATCCTGTCCACCTTACTAATGAACTGGTTCACCGAAATGAGTTCCATATACTAGTACATGCTAAACTTGTTATGTGTCTGCTTGTTTCTTCTTTTAGAATGCTGACAGAATATTGGGGAAGAGTGCCTTATTAAGCAACGGTAAAGGAAGTAATGCAGATAAGGTTCAGGATAGTGACACATCCTGTTTTGGTTTAGTGTTGGAGTTATTGGCCACTACCGCTTGCACAAGCTATTCAAACTCACTGTCTGAATCAGTTCGGTTTCTTGAGTCTCAACTACAAGCTGGAAGACATCGTTCAGCTATGCTGCGACAAGAAGCAGAAGGACTGCGGAAGTCCCTAGAGCATTCAGATGCATACTTTCTGGTGCAACAGCAAGCATTGGAGGATTTTAGCGCCAAACAGGACAAAGCTAATCAGCTTGCTAAGCTTATTGCCAGCATGGTGGATACCCAGGATAACGTTTCTTGAGCTCTTCTGAAGTTGTTTCAGTTATGCTCTTGTTTTGCTGCCGCATTTATTTGCACTGGTGGCCAATTTTGACGGCCAGTGTATATGATATGCTGCTTTGTTCCTTATATTTGCACTGGTGGCGAACTTTGATGCCCAGTGGATGTAATATGTGTATAGCCGTGATAGCCTAGTGTTAGTTGCTTCCTTATTTATTTCCTTGTTGTCTTGTTTATTTGTTTGCTTGTAGTCATTGCAGTTCTTTTTCCGCGGTTAACTAGTGGCTGCAATAACCTATTTTTTAAAACTAGGCCATAATAACCATGGGCTAATATTTACTGCAGTGACACTGGGCCTCCTACGGGCCGTAGAAACAGTGGGCCTTCTATGGGCCGTAGAAACAGTAGGCCTTCTACGGGCCGTAGAAACAATGGGCCTTCTACGGGCCGTATCATCAATGGGCCTTATACGGGCCGTATGATCGATTGGCCAAACATGGGCCAATAACAGGCCGCATTATGGCCGTAAACGGGCTAGAGTTGGGATCGTCCGTTCATGGGCTGACTGTAATGGGCCATCGTTAATAGGCCGTATTTGATGACGCTATGAAAACGGCCCAACGTATTAACGGACCACAAATGGGCCGACTGTAACCACGGGCTGAATTTGTCCCACAAGCAGAAAATGACAGTAACGGGCCGTAAGTAAAAGAATGATGGAAATGAACCCAAGAATAAATGGGCTCTGAGAAGGCCGAAAGATAACATGGGCTGGAAACGGCCCAACGGAATAACGGGTCGTTAATGGGTATAAAGTGATACACTATTCATTACGGGCCAGTTTCACCACGGGCCGTTAATAGGCCAAGAGTTACATAGGGCCTCATATGGGCCGAAAGACGTCATGGGCCATACATGGGCCAGAAGTGAAAACGGACTGGAATCATATTGGATGGCCCAGATGACACTACTGGGCCTAATTCGGATAGGGCGTAACGGGCCTTGGGCTAGCGGGCTGTAAATGGGCTATATGCGAACAGGCCGTTAACAGGCTTTCCATGGGCCGACCCGCCACCTTTTGACCAAGTCAAACGGGCCGGCCTTTTCACAGGAATGGGCCTCTGTTGGGCCGTGCCACGTGTCGACGTATCATTGGCGCCTATCTGACCCATTGACGAGCTAACACGTGTTTCGTCCGGCCAATAAGAATTTTACACGTGGAAATTTCCCATTGGTCGGGGTTGTTAACGGGTTATCAGACCCAAAACCCGACCCGATAGCTTAACGACGTTCCGTTACGATGTATGCCACATGTCAGTCACCCTTGACGAAAGCACTTCTGTGACGCGCGATTTATCGTCATGGAAGTGGACACTTCCGTGATGATAATTTTGGTAATGTCATGGAACACTTCTACGAAAGCACAGGTATGACTATCTTGATTCTGTCATAAATTTGTCATGAATGTACATGCATGACAAAAAAAGCGACCTACTGTGACAAACACGTATCATCACGAAAGTGTATTTTTTTGTAGTGTGTATAATGTGTTTATCACATAATGTATGGTGCCCCGCCCCCTACGCCTACAATTATTTAGATGTGAGTTGCAAACACCACACGTTATCACAAATTCAAATAAAATGTGAGATTGTTCAATATGCAGTATTGTTTAGATTGTTCGATATTTAGTTGTAAGCTGCAAATGCCACACATTATCACAAATTCAAATAAAATGTGAGATTGTTCGATATATAGTATGATTTAGATTGTTCGACATTTAGCCGTGAGTTGCAAACACCATGCATTATCACATTATGGTATAACATGTGCAAAACCACAGCACGCATATCACTGCTATATTCATGCATGCATATGTTTGTAACACTATGATCTCCTATTCAAATATATGAATCCACTTTCATATCAAATTATGATCTTTTTTTGACTAACTACTGCAGGGCAATGCACCACAGTCTTTTATTCCATAAAAAAGAGTCCAATACAAGTCAGTTGTACAAAACTAAAGCAAAAAATAAAAAAAGGCCAGAGTGGCCAAGCTTACCTATACCTACCTATACAAAACATGACTCAATGAAGCCCCTCCAACCAATTCAAAAGGAGAGGTCTAACATAAGCCTTGACTCTATGGGAGAGCAGAGTTAAATCATGTACAAATTTACAACGCCAAACACTAAAGGTAGCTCTTTCCCCTCTAAAGGTCCTGCCATTTCAAAGTATCCAAATATTCCAAGTCGCCGTGAAGACCACCTCAAAGAAGAAGGTTTTAGCAAATCTCTGCCTGGCCAAAGAAATGCATTGATGAACATTGGAGCTGCCAGACCAGTCAATTTGTAGATAGTTCCAAATTCTGGTACTGAAGTTACAAGAGAAGAACAAGTGTGTGAGATCATCATATGTATGTTGATGGCATAGAACACAAAGATTATCATCCTCAATAGCATGCCAGTGCCTCCTCACGAGCATACCATTGGTGTTGAGCCTGTCAAAGAATAATAACCAAGCAAAGACCTTAATTTTCAGCGTGCATCGACTGCTCCATAACCATTTGCAGGGCTCAATAGTGGGCATATGAGAATGCATAATGGTATAATAGCTCTTTGACGTGTAAGCACCAGAAGGTCCAACCCAAGACCCAACTTCATTAGCATAGGGGTCCCTTTGCAAATTGTTAACCCAGGAAATGAGTGAATCCAATTCAGTTGCAACTTGTTGGGAGATAGGCAGCTGGAAAAAAGAAGCTCTATCCTGACCGTCAATAAAATCAGCCACAGAGATCTTATCATCCAGAACATAAGAAAATAACCGTGGGAGTCTTTGTCTCAAAGGCCTAGTAGAACCATCCAATTTCCAAGCATCAGACCAGAACAAAACCGAATCCCCCTTATTAACCAAAACTGAGGCTATGGCTCTGTAATTGTCGGCTAATTTGAAGATATCTTTCCACCAAAAGGAGCCACAGAGGACAGTGGCTTGTGGGACTACTCCATCATAGTATGAATTCCACAACAAGGATACCCAAGGTATATCAGCCTTATTGAAGAATTTATGTGTGTGCTTAACGAGGAGCCCTTGATTTTGGAGATGCAGATTAATAACACCCAAACCACCTTTCTCCTTAGGTTTACAAACCAAGTCCCACGCGGCAAGAGATTTCCTAGGAGTATCAAATTTTCCTCTCCAAAGGCATTGTCTCATGATTCGTTCCAATTGCTTGATGATGCAAGGTGGGATGGATAGGGAGCATAGGAAATATATGGGCATGGAGTATCAGAGTTTCCTCTCCAAGTTGCTTTGCACTCAAACCATCTTTCCACCATAGCCAAATCTGTGTGAGAGAGTTGAGTGTTGGGGAGACTATCATTTGAAGCACAAGAGCAAGGAGTTCATCATCAACACACCATCCATTACCTTTTGGGGAGTGGTGTCTCCTAGATTGGTTAGGTATCACTTGGGAGCCTCCATCAAGATTGTGGAGTTGAACCAAGGAGTTTGTAAGGGCAAGGAGGTCACCTACTTCATGAAGATCTACCCAAGTGAGGCAAGTCCTTCGTGGGCGATGGCCAGGGTGGGATAGACAGGGTTGCATCTTCGTGGACCCTTCGTGGGTGGAGCCCTCCGTGGACTCGTGCAAATGTTAATCTTCGTGGGTTGAAGTCTCCATCAACATGGATGTACGATAGCACCACCTATCGGAACCACGCTAACAATCTCCATGTCTACATTGCGTTTGCTCCCTCCAAACTCCTCCCCTTTATCTCCATATGCAATGATTTACATTCCGCTACTATACTCTTAGAATTGCATGTGTAGGTTGATTGCTTGACTTGTGTTAAGTTGCTAAAATCTGCCAAGATATAAAATTGGGAAAAGGATAGATTTTTATTTGGTCAAGTAGTCTAATCACCCCCCTCTAGACATACTTTCGATCCTACACTAAGTCATAGTTAGAGGACACCGACACCTACCCAGTTTTTCAAGAGTAAGATCCCCTATACCGTTAGCTCTAGTGTAGAATCTGCCATGAGCAGCACTTCCTTCAATGACCTTGATTGAGTTGAATGTGCGACTCCATCTAGATAAAGTGCATGACTTATTTTTTCTCACCAGTTTCTTTGATGATATTAAAATGATAACCCATTAGTACTGCACATGTGCTCTTGTCACAGACACTAGCAAGCTCGACTAAGAAATTTTCTTTTCCTTCTTTCAATGCAGGTTAATAAAAGACAATCAATCCATTCATCATTAATATTCCTACATGGTTGCATTAGCTTAGCTTTTTCCAAGGTAGCAGATATCTCATGCGTCTATTCATCCTCACTATTAATTAAGCTAAGGACCAGCGTCCAAGAGACGTACTTGTCTCCATTGAACTCGTGAATCGGTCAGAAGCTCCTAACACTATGCTGTCATCGCACATGCATCACGAGAAACCCTAACCTCAACGCCCTAAGAAGACAACAGGATCTACGTCGGAGCTCCGTTAGCTCCGTCCAAACAGATGTAGTTAAGGAGGATCAGTGCCGGAAGACCAACTCAAAGATGAAGCGTTGCCATCTGCCCAAAAGTCGCTCCTGCATTCAAAAACCCTAACCTAAACTACTAGTCAGAGTCGAGACACCGGGATCCCTGACACCGCCACTGGACACCTAAGCGGCAGTCAAAGGGAAGACGGATCCACAAGCTTATAGGCCAAACTTGGTGGGAATGAGTGCCTTAGTTGTTGCAGTCGGGAGAGGAGAAGATAAATCCTAACCAATGGACTACCTATCTTATCAAGTATATTACCAACCTAAATAATTGTGAATTTAGCTAAGTTTTGCCTAGTGTGCTCAGATGTATCCTGAAGATAGTTCAAAAACTTCCATGCATCTGATGACCCACAAGTATAGGGGATCAATTGTAGCTCTTTTTGATAAGTAAGAGTGTCGAACCCAACAAGGAGCAGAAGGAAATGACAAGTAGTTTTCATTAAGGTAGTGTCTGCAAGTGCTAAAATTGTAAGTAGCGAGTAGTTTGGTAGTAAGATAATTTGTAATGAGCAAGTAATGATAATTGTAACAAGTATGCAGCAAGGTAGCCCAATCCTTTTGAGGCAAAGGACAGGCCAAAACGGTCTCTTATGATAAGCAAAGTGTTCTTGAGGGTACACAGGAATTTCATCTAGTCACTTTCATCATATTGGTTTGATTTGTGTTCGCTACTTTGATAATTTGATATGTGGGTGGACCGGTGCTTAGGTGTTTTTCTTACTTGAACAAACCTCCTACTTATGATTAACCCTCCCGCAAGCATCCACAACTACGAGAAAAGTATTAAGGATAAATCCTAACCATAGCATTAAATTCTAGGATCCAATCGGTCCCTTACGGAATAGTGCATAAAATAGGGTTTAAGTTTCTGTCACTCTCGCAACCCACCATCTATTTACTACTCCACAATGCATTCCCTTAGGCCCAAATATGGTGAACTGTCATGTATTCGACGTTCACATGACACCACTAAGGGAATCACAACATACATACTATCAAAATATCGAACACATATCAAATTCACATGATTACTTGTAACATGATTTATCCCGTGACCTCAAGAAAAAAGTAACTACTCACAATCAACAAACATTCTCATGATCAAAGGGGTATTAATATGCATAATGGATCTGAACATATAATCTTCCACCGAATAAACCATATAGTAATCAACTACAAGATGTAATCAACACTACTAGTCACCCCTAACAACAATCTATAGTTTCGGTAACAAGATTGAATACAAGAGATGAACTAGGGTTTGAGATGAGATGGTTCTGGTGAAGATGTTGATGGAGATTTCCCTCCCCAAGATGGGAGAGTTGTTGGTGATGATGACGACGACGATTTCCCCCTCTAGGAGGGAAGTTCCCCCGGCATAATCGCTCCACCGGAGGGCAAAAGTGCTCCTGCCCAAGTTCCGCCTCGAGGCGGCGGCGCTCCTTCCCGAAAGTATTATTGTGATTTTTTCTAGGTTAAAACCACTTATATACCAGAAGATGGGCACCGGAGGTGGGACGAGGAGGGCACAACCCACCAAGGCGCGCCAGGGGGGCCTGGCGCGCCCAGGTGGGTTGTACCCACCTAGTAACCCCCCTCTGGTACTTATTGGCTCCAATATTTATTATATATTCCATAGAAATCTCCATAAAGTTTCAGCCCATTTGGAGTTGTGCGAAATAGGTGTCCTGATGTGGCTTTTCCAGGTCCAGGTTTCCAGCTGCTGAAATTCTCCCTCTTGGTGTGTTCCTTGTAAATTATGGGAGAAAAGGCATTAGAATTACTCCAAAAAGCATTATTATGGATAAAAACATTATAAATAACAACAAGGAAACATGATGCAAAATGGACGTATCAACTCCCCCAAGCTTAGACCTCGCTTGTCCTCAAGCGAAAACCGAAATCGAAAAACATGTCCACATGCTTTGAGAGAGAGGTGTTGATAAAAACAAAATATGGACATTGAAGCATCATGTTGATTATTATAACAACAGCAAAATTAAACATAAGACTTTTATCATAGGACTTTTATCATATACTTCCCATGAATAAGTAATAGTTCATCACACAATCGAAGTATAAAGCAAAAACTCTATTAGAAACCAACAAACTACGTTCTCAGTCAAATTTGCAACTACAATTCATCATCTTTTCAGGAAGAGTCACATGTCGGAGCCTTTAAATCAAGTCCACATACTCAACCATCATATAGTCTTCTATGATTGCTAACACTCACCTTGTACTCATGAACAAAACGTTTCAACCAGACACATAGAAAGATAGGGGCTTATGATTTGCCTCCCAACATACTCACCTCAAGGGTGATGTCAACATTAATAACTCATGCCATCTATATTCAACTGGACATATGTGCCTAGATCTTTCGTCACCACATGATGCTTGCTAAAAAGAGAAAAATAAAAGGAATAAAGAGAAAAACATTGACTCTTTGCATAAAAGTAAAAGATAGGCCCTTCACAGAGGGAAGCAGAGGTTGCCATGGCTTATTTGTTTGCATGCTCAACCCCTTAGTGCAAAAGAACGTCAAGTTACATTGCCCCTTAAGATGACAACCTTTATTATGCAGTCTGTCTCTTTTATTCGTTGTCATTTAATTTCGTGCAACGCTCAATTTCCTCTTGCACTAAAAGATCTCACATATTTAGAAGCAATTTTTATTGCCTTTTTGCACCGATCACTACTTACTTGAGGGATCTTGTTCAATCCCTTGGTAGGTATGGTGGACACTTGAAAAAGATTTGGGTTTAAGGGTTTTTGGATGCACAAGTAGTATCTCTACTTAGTAAAAAAATTGGCTAGCAAAGATAGGGGCAAGCATCACATGTTAAAGGATCTATGACAATATAACTTCTATGTGAATATAAACAAACATAAACCATTAAGTTGTCTTCCTTGTCCAACGTCAACAATTTTGGCATATAATATTTTGATGAGGGCTCACAATCACAAAAGATTTCTAGGATAGTATATCTATATGTGAATCTTCTCTTCCCTTATTAATTCTTTCGTGAGTTGCATCATTGACTAATGCTATGTTTGTCAATCTCTAATAAAATTTTCTTACCTATACTTTTCCTTATGTGGTGCTATCACCTACCATAGGATTAGTATATAATCTTATTAACTTATTTCCCTTCTTTTATTTATTTCCTTTCTCTTTCTCTTTCCTTCTTATTTCTTTTCTTTGTTAGCAACATGAAAATAAAGAAAGCAAAAACTCAAACTAACTTTATTGTACAACTTGCACACGATAACGATAATAGATCACTAAGCAAACTCAAAAAGAAAAAAAGATCGAACATAACTTTATTCTTCTAAGCAAAAGATTTAACTAAGATAAGTAAAAGTAAAAAGATAGTGGGATGATACGATACCGGGGCGCCTCCCCCAAGCTTGGCGGAAGCTGTGACGCCCCCGATTCAATCGTACACTAATCATACACGCAAATGTGTATGATCAAGATTAGGGACTCACGGGAAGATATCACAACACAACCCTAGGCACAAATTAAAATAATACAAGCTTTATATTACAAGCCAGGGGCCTCGAGGGCTCGAATACAAACAAGTCAGCGGAAGCAACATTATCTGAGTACAGACATGAGTTAAACAAGTTTGCCTTAAGAAGGCTAGCACATAAGAAACATCGATCGAAAAGGCAAGGCCTCCTGCCTGGGATCCTCCTACCTACTCCTGGTCATCGGCGGCCTCCACGTAGTAGTAGGCACCCTCGTGGTAGTAGTAGTCGTCGTCGGTGGTGTCATCTGGCTCCTGGGCTCCACCATCTAGTTGCAGCATCCGGGAAGAATGGAAAGTGGTGGAAAAGGGGGATCAAGGCAACCATGAGTACTCATCCAAAGTACTCGCAAGCAAGGATCTACACTACATATGCATCAGTGTCAATGAAAATGGGTAGTATTTGTGGACTGAACTGTAGAATGCCAGAAGAGAAGGGGAAAGCCTAGCCTATCGAAGACTAGCATCTTCAAGCAGCTCCAAGCATCTTGCAGCATCAGAAGAGATAAGAGTGTCATGGTATAATAATACCAAGTATGTTGTAACATTAGCGCCCAGAGATCACTTCCTCGACTCCCTGCGAGAAAACAATCCCGGAGCCATACTATCCAGTTATGACCTCAAGTATCCAGTTCTAGTTGTATCGACCGAGATACAACTCCAAGTGTCTGTTACTGTAGGACAGGCTATCAATAGATGTTTTCTTCCCTGTAGGGGTGCACCAACTTACCCACCACGCTCGCTTAACTCCGGCCGGACACACTTTACTGGGTCATGTCCGGCCTCGGCCAAACGATACGCCGCAATCCGAGCTAGGCTTAATAGAGAGGTCAGCACGCCGGACTAAACCTATGCCCCCAGGGGTCTTGGGCCATCGCCCCGGGAACTCCAGCATGTTGCGTGGGCAGCCGTGAGCAGACCAAGCTACCTCCTTAAAAAGGCAGGTGCTTACCAGTCCAACCCGGTGCGCGCTGCTCGGTCGCATGACATCTATTAAGCTTTGGCTGATGCATATGACGCAGAATGCCCATACTTTGCCCACGTGATGGTTAGTGCTATCACGCCAGAGGCCCCTCAGATCAAATATCCAAACCGTTAGTGTGTTGGTAGTGCGGTCACGAGCAGAGACTCACAAAAGATGTAACCCCGTCGCCCCGCCTCGAGGACTTGCAGCAAGGGCTAAGAGTGCCCGACCACCCCTCGTATTCAACTCTCGGGTACCCTCCAGGTCAACCCGTCTCCACATCACTAGCGGGTACCCCTCAGGGTCGACCCTCATTTCCAAGTAAGAGTTGTAAAGTCCAAGTATCCGTGTGTCCAAACATCAAGGGGAAATCCCGTGGAATCACCCTCGGTGAATTCCACTCGATGTAATCATCAAGGTGAATGTAAGAGGAACCACCCTCGAGGTTCACACTTGAGGGGTTGCACGACAGAGTCATATCGGGAGTGGTTAAGGAGGAATCACCCTTGATGACCACGACCAAATAGCTACACTACAAGGTTAACATCAAAAGTGTTGTCGCGGTACCACCCTCGGCACTTGATAGTAACTCTGCAGAGTCGTACAACTAGGGGGGGGGGGTGATGTGCGGTGTTGGGGCCTGGACATCGATCACGTTGATCGAGTCATCAAACATAAAGTGGGGCAACTGGGACAAGATGGGGGTCACTAATGGATCTCTAACCAGCCTATACTAAGCAGTTTAGAATAAGCAGGTAAGGTATGAAAGCAGGTAGCAAAAACAGGCTATGCAAGCATAAGAGAATAGAATGGGTGATATAGGAATGATCAAAGGGGGGCTTGCCTGGAAGGTCTGCTGAAAAGGAAGAAGGTTCGTCAGAGATGTAGTCGATCATAGGGGCCGCATCGGTTTCGGGGTCTACCGAAGAGAAGAGGGGGAAAACAATAAATATAAAAGCAAACATAGCATCACAAATCATAACATGGCAATATGCCGTGCCGGGTGTGACCTAACATATGGCTACACGATATAGGAGAAGGGGTAATTCAACCGGGAATGTTTTCCCGGTTCCGGACCTGTGTCAGACAGATGACCGGAGGGGGAATGTTCCATGTTCACCTGATAGGTAAACGGACCGCGAGTTCGGATTCTTCACGTTTTTCTAAGCAACTTTCATGCAGAGAACATTTTCATCCGGGTTACCGTTTAATTTTTCTGATTTTCAATGTTTTAAACAATTATTTGGAATTTCCTGTAAATTGGCTAAGTCTGAGAATCGCTCAGTTTTAACACCATTTAGCTGTTTCTCGTAGGCTATAACTGTAGTTCTGTCCATCCTATGGCTTAGTGCCCTGTACCAATTTTTATTATGTTTCTGTGATCTACATGACAGTATCATTGATATACATGTTAGAGTTTAGTTGCTTGATCAACACTGCATTTGAAAAGTGCCACTTGAAGTTAATTCCAGAAACTCTTAAAATATACGAACATAAGATTTTGTGATTTTTATAGGATTTAATATGTGCCTCAAATGGAATTGTTCCAATGGGATAAAATGGAGTTTGTCAAGTGTACTTTCTACGCATATTATTTTTACTCAAGTCATCAGTTGTTTAGACGCTGATTAGTGGCTGTCTAGACGGCTAATCAATGCAGCAGCGGCAAAGCTAGCTACTGCTACAGTTTCAGTTACTGTAGCAATAGTAGTACATGCAGAGTAGCAGCAGTTAAGTGAGCAGAGAGCAGCGGCAGCCGGAGGCGGGCGAGGCCAGAGGTGGACGCGGCCGGAGGTGGCCACGGCCACACTCAACACACACACACACACACACACTGCACGCACGCATAACACACACACATCGCACGGTGGTTAGAGCCAGCCGGCACTGGGAGGCAAGGGCGGCAGCGAGTGGTGGTAGCGGTGGACAGCAGCGGCAGCAACATGTAGTACAGGAGCAGCAGCAGGGCACGGGCGCGGCGTAGTCGGACAGAGGCGGGCGCAGGCAGGAGCGGCCAAGGGGGCGCGGGCGCGGCACGGTGAATGCGGGCGGGCGCGTGCGCGAGCTTTGATAGAGCTTCGATGGAGCGGCTACGACGACCTACAGCGACGGATTCGATGAGGGGAAAGGGGGTCGAGAGAGGAGCTCACTTGGAGGTGGTTGGTGTGCTCAGTGGTTCGAGGACGTGCGGTGGCGCGGATCCATGGCGGAGGCAGCGGTGGGCTTCGACGGAGCTGAATCGGCGGTGAGCGGTGCGCGGGAGGGCAGCAGCCGCGGGCGACGCAGTGCATGCCGGGCGCGGGTCAGCGTGCAGGACAGCGGGCGCCGGGCGCGCCGGGGCAGCTGCAGGCGATGGCGGGCGCAACGGCGGCGGGACTATGCGGGCACGCGCGAGCTCCACGGAGCACGACCAGGTGGTGGTGGCGACGGGCGACGATGGAACCAACGAGGAAACAGGGGGGACGATGTGGCTCACCG
>NC_041384.1:619521616-619530879 GCF_002162155.2 Triticum dicoccoides | reverse complement strand
GGCACTGGCCATGGCCTTCGGCCTCTCTCTGTAGCTGGCGGGAGGTAAGGGAAAGGCCACCCCCGGTGGGTACCGCACTGCGGCCAGCAGGCCGGAAGTGCACAGTAGGTTAGGTATTTTGCTTTTATGCTTTTTCCATTTTCTGTTTTCTATTTTCTCTGGCTATCAAAAGATTTTAGTTTCAACTCAAACTTTGTCCATAACTACTTTGTAACATACTAGAGCTGCACAAAAAGTTCCAGACCATTTTAAAATGTTTATTTATTTTGAGAAGGCCAAAATATTTGCTAAAGGACCACTTTATAATTCCTTAGGGATTAATCGAGGGTGGTTCAAAAATTATTAGGTTCAACATGACAGTGGTTAGGGGGTTTTATAGAATAAGGTGAAAATTTTAGTTTTACTGAATGATGAAAATAATTGATTTGACCTTATTTTAAAAAGGAAAAAGGCATTGATTTTTATCAAGTGGAAATTTGGCTTAGTTAAATTTCATGACATGGAATCATTAATGTGAGATTACTGTAGCTTGGCATTCGGGGTGTTACAAATCTCCTCCACTACAAGAAATCGCGTCCCGAGATTTAAGCGGTGGAGTAAGGGAAAAGGATTTGGTTATGAAATTCTATCGCATCTTCTCAGTCTTGGGTGCTCTTCTCGAAGAGGTCTGTCCATTACATTGATGTCTTCCTTTCTCTGCTTCGGTCATCATGATGAAGTCATCATCCTTTCTTCGGGAATTCCATCGTATTTATGGAAAGGATAAGGGGTAGCTTTGGAAGAACGAAACTCTACAAGGCTGTTTATCTGGTAGATAACTCAAAGAGGGTGGCAGAAAGTATCTCTCAAATTGAAACTTAAGAAAATATCGAGAGCAAACTAAGAAGGTACCGTGAGAAGTCTCAAACAAACATGCAATCGTTCGATGCCTAATCAGTAGGTGAAAGAGGTTCGGAGCAACCCAAATAAATTTTACGTTAGATACTAGAGTAGATCGTCTCTAGGAAGGTGGATCGTGAATTACATACGAAGCCAGGCATGAGGAATAACTTTGGAAACATGGGCGTATAGGAGAGTGAGGTTTAGATCCTGTGGAACTGTGGGTTATGGGCCCACCATGAGTGTTAAAAGTAAGGACGGCGCTGACAACTTGCACAGTCATGATAGCAAGGAATGTCATAGGATAGCCTATCAGTTATGTCGGCGACAACATCGGTACCAATGGCGAGGGACGAAGAGAACCATTTTCCTGCTCATTGAACGAGGCAGACCAATAGGCAAAGTTCTCGTCCATCGGTGGTTACCGGAATGTCATCAACATTAGTAATAGGGTCATACTGACCGAATTGTACCTCGAGTTATTTTCATAGGAAGAAAATTAATATTGCTTAGGTCATATAGACCACAAGAAAGGTTAAACAACCAATGGAAAGGAAAATGAAATTATCAGATTAAATAGACCAACGAAAAGGAAAATGTTCTATCAAACTTAACAGACCAATGGAAAGGAAAATGTGTTTCACACAAGAATTGGGAGTATATCCTTCCCAAAGAAAAGTGGAGCATGATATACATGATAGGACATTAAATGCTAAAGCATTTACATAAAGGGGTGAGCAAAGAATTAGGATATTACTCATACAACGGTGGTTGGATAATAGATCAAGAAGCATTTAACATTTCGCTTCAAATGTTCGTGTTGATATTCGGAATACCACAGTCATGCTTCAAGATAGCACTGCTATGTTGTTTCAATTAAGGATTGGGTCTGTAGATCATAAGAGATTCAAAGGAGCATTTCCAAGATTATCTCGGAACATAAGGTATAACCAAACACAGTAAGTATGTGTTGGCAGGAAGTCAAGGACGTTGTCGATGATAACACAATCATCGAGGGGCGAGGGTGGTATTTCTCATCATGAATTCGATTGATATCCTGAAACAAGTCAGTATATTGATGGGGATCACAACAGATTTTGTCGAGGTACTATGAAGAGGCCATCAAACAGCGACGACATCAAGCAAAAGGAATGATGAAGAAAAAGGTTACTGGAACCACAGATGCGACACAAGCTCGAAATCAAGCTTGTTGCTTGAGGTGAAATTATAAGATGAGGAAGATCGGCGTAAGCTTAGCTCGTCGTCGGAAGTTGTGCTCCGGGAAGAAGGACCGGGTAGCACAGTTAAAATTAGTTCGATAATGATATAGACGATCAGGGTAGGAATGATGTGATGGAGTATCTTTCCAATGAGAATTCACAAGAGGTAGTGCAATGACACAATATCCTCGAGATAACAGGGGGCAATACTCGAGGTAGATCAAAATAGAGGTTGGACAGGTGAAATGATCTGCATAAGACAAGTATTTTAACTTCTACGGGAAATGGAATCAAGGAGAAAATATGGTCGGAACCACGATTGCAAAGAATCAATTTACAGATGCAAGATGAGCTTATACCAAGGGAACATTTGATTATAAGAGAAGCTTCCATGATAAGATCTACATCGTGTCTATGGGCATGAACACAAAGTTCAAGGTCGACTCCCACTTCTTCAATGCATAACCTCTCATTTACTTCTCGCTTTGGACGAAGTTGTAGTGTAGAAAATTTTATCCGGCGTAACACCAGTAGAGTATGACCCATAGAAACTTCACACAAATTAGGGAAAGCATTAGTTCAACCCGTTCGGGCATCTTAGGAAAATTTGCAAAAACTTCAGAGGTAATTAACTCAAGCCCGGAAGCAGAGCATGGTTGACAAAGCAGAGAATACAATTTAACAAAGGCAATATGTATCAGGGGTAGAGTGCACAAAATTTTGAATATGAAGGACAGTGCCGGATAATAATCCAACAAAGGATTCAGTGGTCCTCAACGGATCTGATGTGAGTATCATCACTCAATCAAAAGAAGGAAAGAATGCAAAGGCATTGGATTATAGAAGCATCTGAATAATTTGATGCTTAAATGCAAATAAATTATGATTTCCAAATTAGAAGATCAGAAGCACACACTCTGATCAAAAGACAAGTAAGTTGAATAGATATAGATCGAAAAACAATTAAGGTTTGGTTTGCCGAGAACCAGCTCATGTCCGGAGTGACGTCTGAGCCGAAGGGACGGATTCTAGTTTCGACTGAAGTTTGAGACCATTCACAAACAAATCGAATCAAAGGCTCAAGATGGCGATGACAAAGGATACTAATGAATATTGCTAGACATATGGAAAGTAACCATAATGCGAGCAGACAAGTATTTGTAGAGCAAAAGTTGGCAAAGGATTATCGACAGATCGAATAACATTTCAAAGTGTCTTGCGAATCACAAGAACAATTATGAATGAACAAATACTTGAAGTGGGAATAATTATTCGTAGGAGTATTCATGCGGCAAGGAACTGCAAGGCAGTAGGCACAAAGGATTCTCATAATATCCAAAGTATTTCAGGGTATCTTGTAATAACAAGAACAATTGGAAAACAAGCTATGGACGACAAGTGTATGCAGCTATCCAAAGGGATTTATTGGTGATATGGAATTGCAAAAGCGATGGCACATAGTCTCGAGAGAACATCGTAGAGTATCTTTGGAATCTTCTAGTGCAGCAGGTGATCATCTATAATAAGGGGCTCTCCGGGTGGATGTGATCACGGGATCCTAATGTTAGAGTTAGTAAATTCATTTCAACCCGAATAGAAGAGAGATTAGAGTCCTAGAGTATAGGTTGAGGCATAAACGATCCTAATACCACCTAATGGTGACATGGGCCCGTAAGCCACACACCCATGTTAGTAAAAGTTTTGCAATGACTAGACTCAACTTCGGCCAAGGAATTGGAAATAGGGATTCCTATAGGCAGTCGGCTCTGATACCAACTTGTGACGCCCCCGATTCAATTGTACACTAATCATACACGCAAATGTGTATGACCAAGATCAGGGACTCACAAAAAGATATCACAACACAACTCTAAACACAAATTAAAATAATACAAGCTTTACATTACAAGCCAGGGGCCTCAAGGGCTCGAATACATAAGCTCGAATACAAACAAGTCAGTGGAAGCAACATTATCTGAGTACAGACATGAGTTAAACAAGTTTGACTTAAGAAGGCTAGCACATAAGAAACATCGATCGAAAAGGCAAGGCCTCCTGCCTGGGATCCTCCAACTACTCCTGGTCATTGGCAGCCTCCACGTAGTAGTAGACACCCTCGTGGTAGTAGTAGTCGTCGTCGATGGTGTCATCTGGCTCCTGGGATCCACCATCTGGTTGCTGCATCCGAGAAGAATGGAAAGTGGTGGAAAAAGGGGATCAAAGCAACCGTGAGTACTTATCCAAAGTACTCGCAAGCAAGGATCTACACTACATATGCATCGGTGTCATTGAAAATGGGTAGTATCTGTGGACTGAACAGCAGAATGCCAGAAGAGAAGGGGAAAGCCTAGCCTATCGAAGACTAGCATCTTCAAGCGGCTCCAAGCATCAGAAGAGACAAGAGTGGCATGGTATAATAATACCAAGTATGTTGTAACATTAGCGTCCAGAGATCACTTCCTCGACCCTGCGAGAAAACAATCCGGGAGCCATACTATCCAGTTATCACCTCAAGTATCCAGTTCTAGTTGTATCGATCGGGATACAACTCCAAGTGTCCGTTACTATAGGACAGGCTGTCGATAGATGTTTTCT
Source organism: Triticum dicoccoides (assembly GCF_002162155.2). Taxonomy (NCBI): domain Eukaryota; kingdom Viridiplantae; phylum Streptophyta; class Magnoliopsida; order Poales; family Poaceae; genus Triticum; species Triticum dicoccoides. The sequence goes on along the minus strand of NC_041384.1, from coordinate 619,526,185 downwards.
TCCCAGCAGGGGTGCACCAACTTACCCACCACGCTCGCTTAACTCCGGTAGGACACACTTTACTGGGTCATGCCCGACCTCGGCCAAACGATACGCCGCAACCCGACCTAGGCTTAATAGAGAGGTTAGCACGCCGGACTAAAGCTATCCCCCCAGGGGTCTTGGGCCATCGCCCCAGGAACTCCTGCATGTTGCGTGGGTGGCCGGTGAGCAGACCTAGCTACCTCCTTAAAAAGGCAGGTGCTTACCATTCCAACCCGGCGCGCGCCGCTCAGTCGCATGACGTCTATTAAGCTTCGGCTGATGCATACGACGTAGAATGCCCATACTATGCCCACGTGATGGTTAGTGCTATCAGGCCAGAGGCCCATTGGATCAAATATCCAAACCGTTAATGTGTTGGTAGTGCAGTCATGAGCAGAGATTCACGAAAGATGTGACCCCGTCGTCCCGTCTCGAGAACTTGCGGCAAGGGCTAAGAGTGCCCGGCCACGCCTCGTATTCAACTCTCGGGTACGCTACAGGTCAAACCGTCTCCACATCACTCGCCGGTACTCCTCAGGGTCGACCCGCCTTTCCATGTAACAGTTGGAAAGTGCAAGATTCCGTGTGTCCAAACATCAAGGGGAAAACCTGAGGAATCACCCTCAGTGAATTCCACTCGATGTAATCATCAAGGTGAACGTAAGAGGAACCACCCTTGAGGTTCACACTTGAGGGGTTGCACGACATAGTCCTATCAGGAGTGGTGAAGGAGGAATCACCCTCAATGACCACGACCAAATAGCTACACTACAGGGTTAACTTCAGAAGTGTTGTCGAGGTACCACCCTCGGCACAAGATAGTAACTCTGCAGAGTCGTACAACTAAGGGGGTGATGTGCGGTGCCGAGGCCTAGACGTCAATCACGTTGATCGAGTCATCAAACATAAAGCGGGGCAACTGGGACAAGATGGGGGTCACTGATGGATCTCTAACCAGCCTATACTAAGTAGTTTAGAATAAGCAGGTAAGGTATGAAAGCAGGTAGCGAAAACAGGCTATGCATCAGAATAGGAGCAATCAATTACAGTAGCAAAATCTAATGCAAGCATAAGAGAATAGAATGGGCGATATCGGAATGATCAAAGGGGGGGGGGCTTGCCTGGAAGCTCTGCTGAAAAGGAAGAAGGGTCGTCGAAGACATAGTCGATCACAGGGGCCGCATCGGTCTCGAGGTCTACTGGAGAGAAGAAGGGGAAGGAACAATAAATATAAAAGCAAACATAGCATCACAAAGCATAACATGGCAATATGCTGTGCTGGGTGTGACCTAACGTATGGCTACACGATATAGGTGAAGGGGAATTCAACCGGGAATGTTTTCCTGATTTCAGACCTGTGTCAGACAGATGACCGGAGGGGGAATGTTCCATGTTCAGCTAGTTAGAGACACCTGGTAGGTAAACGGACCGCGCATTCGGATTCTTCACGTTTTTTCTGAGCAACTTTCATGTAGAAAACATTTTCATCTGGGTTACCGTTTAATTTTTATGATTTTTCAAAGTTTTATACAATTATTTGTTGGAAATATGCCCTAGAGGCAATAATAAAAGCATTATTATTATATTTCCTTGTTCATGATAATTGTCTTTATTCATGCTATAATTGTGTTATCCGGAAATCGTAATATATGTGTGAATAATAGACACCAACATGTCCCTAGTAAGCCTCTAGTTGACTAGCTCGTTGATCAACAAATAGTCATGGTTTCCTGACTATGGACATTGGATGTCATTGATAACGAGATCACATCATTAGGAGAATGATGTGATGGACAAGACCCAATCCTAAACATAGCACAAGATCGTATAGTTCGTTTGCTAGAGTTTTCCAATGTCAAGTATCCTTTCCTTAGACCATGAGATCATGTAACTCCCGGATACCGTAGGAGTGCTTTGGGTATACCAAACGTCACAACGTAACTGGGTGACTATAAAGGTATACTACGGGTATCTCCGAAAGAGTCTGTTGGGTTGACATGGATCAAGACTGGAATTTGTCACTCCGTATGACGGAGAGGTATCACTGGGCCCACTCGGTAATGCATCATCATAATGAGCTCAAAGTGACCAAGTGTCTGGTCACGGGATCATGCATTACGGTACGAGTAAAGTGACTTGCCGGTAACGAGATTGAACGAGGTATTGGGATACCGAGGATCGAATCTCGGGCAAGTAACATACCGATTGACAAAGGGAATTGTATACGGGGTTGCTTGAATCCTCGACATCGTGGTTCATCCGATGAGACCATCGAGGAACATGTGGGAGCCAATATGGGTATCCAGATCCCGCTGTTGGTTATTGGCCGGAGAGTCGTCTCGGTCATGTCTACGTGTCTCCCGAACCCGTAGGGTCTACACACTTAAGGTTCGGTGACGCTAGGGTTGTAGGGATATGTATATGCAGTAACCCGAATGTTGTTCGGAGTCCCGGATGAGATCCCGGACGTCACGAGGAGTTTCGGAATGGTCCGGAGGTAAAGAATTATATATAGGAAGTGCTATTTCGGCCATCGGGACAAGTTTCGGGGTCACCGGTATTGTACCGGGACCACCGGAAGGGTCCCGGGGGTCCACCGGGTGGGGCCACCTATCCCGGAGGGCCCCATGGGCTGAAGTGGGAAGGGATCCAGCCCAAAGTGGGCTGGGACGCCACTTCCCCCTAGGGCCCATGCGCCTAGGGTGGGGGAAACCCTAAAGGAAGAGTCCTAGAAGGGGAAGGCACCTCCTAGGTGCCTTGGGGAGGAGGGATTCCTCCCTTGGCCGTCGCCCCCCCTAGGAGATTGGATCTCCTAGGGCCGCCCCCCCCTAGGCCCCCTATATATAGTGGGGGGAAGGGAGGACCTCTCACCTTTGCCTTTGGTGCCTCCCTCTCCCTCTCCAACACCTCCTCCTCCTCCATAGTGCTTCGCGAAGCCATGCCGGAGTACTGCAGCTCCATCACCACCACGCCGTCGTGCTGCTGCTGGAGCCATCTTCCTCAACCTCTCCTTCCCCCTTGCTGGATCAAGAAGGAGGAGACGTTACGCTGACCGTACGTGTGTTGAACGCGGAGGTGCCGTCCGTTCGGCGTTAGGATCTCCGGTGATTTGGATCACGTCGAGTACGCCTTCCTCATCCCCGTTCTTTGAACGCTTCCGCGCGTAATCTACAAAGGTATGTAGATGCAATCCGATCACTCGTTGCTAGATGAACTCCTAGATGGATCTTGGTGAAACCGTAGGAAAATTTTTGTTTTCTGCAACGTTCCCCAACATTATTTGGAATTTCCTGAAAATTGGCTAAGTCTGAGAATCGCTCAGCTTTAACACCATTTAGCTGTTTTTCGTAGGCTATAACTGTAGTTCTGTCCATCCTATGGCTTAGTGCCCTCTACCAATTTTTATCATGTTTCTGTGATCTACATGACAGTATCATTGACATCCATGTTAGAGTTCAGTTGCTTGATCGAAACTGCATTTGAAAAGTGCCACTTGAAGTTAATTCCAGAAACTGTTAAAATATACGAACATAGGATTTTGTGATTTTCATAGGATTTAATATGTGGCTTAAATGGAATTGTTTCAATGGGATAAAATGGAGTTTGTCAAGTGTACTTTTTACACATATTATTTTTACTCAAGTCCTCACTTGTTTAGACACTGTTTAGTGGCTGTCTAGATGGCTAATAAATGCAGCAGCGACAAAGCTAGCTACTGCTACATTAACATTTAGTTACTGCTACATTAACATTTAGTTACTGTAGCAACAGCAGTACATGCAGAGTAGCAGCAGTTCAGCGAGCAAAGAGCAGCGGCAGCCGGAGGCGGGCGAGACCAGAGGTGGACGCGGCCGGAGGTGGGCACAGCCACACTCAACACACACACACACACACACACACACACACACACACACAGTGCACGCACGCACCACACACACACTGCACGCACGCACAACACACACACATCGCCGGCGCTGGGAGGCAAGGGTGGCAACGAGTGGTGGTAGCGGTGGACAGTAGCGGCAGCAGCATGCAGTACAGGAGCAACAGGGCACGGGCGCGGCGTGGGTGGACAGAGGCGGGCGCAGGCAGGAGCGGCCAAGGGGGCGCGGGTGAACGCGGGCGGGCGCGTGCGCGAGCTTTCAAAGAGCTCCGATGGAGCGGCTATGACGGCCTACGGCGACGGATTCGATGAGGGGAAAGGGGGTCGGGAGAGGAGCTCACTTGGAGGTCGTTGGTGTGCTCGGTGGTTCGAGGACGTGCGGTGGCGCGGATCCATGGCGGAGGCAGCGGTGGGCTTCGACGGGGCTGAATCGGCGGCAAGCGGTGCGCGGGAGGGCAGCAGCCGCGGGCGACGCATGGCATGCCGGGCACGGGTCAGCGCGCAGGACAGCGGGCGCCGAGCGCGCCGGGGCGGCTGCAGGCGATGGCGGGCGCAACGGCGGCGGGACTATGCGGGCACGCGCGAGCTCCACGGAGCACGGCCCGGTGGTGGTGGCGACGGGCGATGATGGAACCAACGAGGAAACGTGGGGACGACGTGGC